>NW_027675561.1:47500-105000 GCF_965601325.2 Salmo salar | reverse complement strand
CACACCGACAACACACACACACCGACAACACACACACACACTCACACACACACACCGACAACACACACACACACCGACAACACACACACACACACCGACAACACACACACACACACACAAACCGACAACACACACACACACACACCGACAACACACACACACACACCGACAACACACACACACACACCGACAACACACACACACACACACCGACAACACATAAACACACACACACCGACAACACACACACACACACCGACAACACACACACACCGACAACACACACACACACACACACACACACACCGACAACACACACACACACCGACAACACACACACACACACACCGACAACACACACACACACACACCGACAACACACACACACACACACCGACAACACACACACACACCGACAACACACACACACACTCATACACACACACCGACAACACACACACACACACCGACAACACACACACACACACACCGACAACACACACACACACCGACAACACACACACACACACACCGACAACACACACACACACAACACACACACACCGACAACACACACACACACACACACGACAACACACACACACACCGACAACACACACACACACACACACACACACACACCGACAACACACCGACAACACACACACACACCGACAACACACACACACCGACAACACTCACACACACACCGACAACACACACACACACACCGACAACACACACACACACACGGACAACACACACACACACAAACACCAGCAACACACACACACACACCGACAACACACACACACACACTTACAACACACACACACCGACAACACACACACACACACACCGACAACACACACACACACACACCGACAACACACACACACCGACAACACACACACACACACACACACACCGACAACACACACACACACCGACAACACACACACACACACCGACAACACACACACACACACCGAAAACACACACACACACACCGACAACACACACACACACTCACACACACACACCGACAACACACACACACACCGACAACACACACACACACACCGACAACACACACACACACACACAAACCGACAACACACACACACACCGACAACACACACACACACACCGACAACACACACACACACACCGACAACACACACACACACACACCGACAACACATAAACACACACACACCGACAACACACACACACACACCGACAACACACACACACCGACAACACACACACACACACACACACACACACACACACCGACAACACACACACACACCGACAACACACACACACACACACCGACAACACAGACACACACACACCGACAACACACACACACACACACCGACAACACACACACACACCGACAACACACACACACACTCATACACACACACCGACAATACACACACACACACCGACAACACACACACACACACACCGACAACACACACACACACCGACAACACACACACACACACACCGACAACACACACACACACAACACACACACACACACACCGACAACACACACACACACACACACGACAACACACACACACACCGACAACACACACACACACACACACACACCGACAACACACCGACAACACACACACACACCGACAACACACACACACCGACAACACTCACACACACACCGACAACACACACACACACACCGACAACACACACACACACACCGACAACACACACACACACAAACACCAGCAACACACACACACACACCGACAACACACACACACACACACACTTACAACACACACACACCGACAAGACACACACACACACACCGACAACACACACACACACACACCGACAACACACACACACCAACAACACACACGCACACACACACACACCGACAACACACACACACACCGACAACACACACACACACAACACCGACAACACACACACACACACCGACAACACACACACACACACCGAAAACACACACACACACACACACTGACAACACACACACACACACACACCGACAACACACACACACACACACCGACAACACACACACACCGACAACACACACACACACACACACACACCGACAACACACACACACACACACACCGACAACCCACACAAACACACCGACAACACACACACACACACACCGACAACACACACACACACACACCGACAACACACACACACACACACCGACAACACACACACACACACAGCGACAACACACACACACACACACACCGACAACACACCGACAACACACACACACACCGACAACACGCACACACACCCCGACAACACACACACACACACCGACAACACACACACACACACACCGACAACAAACACACACAAACACCAGCAACACACACACACACACCGACAACACACACACACACACACACTGACAACACACACACACCGACAACACACACACACACACACCGACAACACACACACACACACACCGACAACACACACACACCGACAACACACACACACACACACACCGACAACACACACACACACACACACACACCGACAACACACACAAACACAACACACACACACCGACAACACACACACACACACAGCGACAACACACACACACAAACACACCGACAACACACACACACCAACAACACACACACACACACCGACAACACACACACACACACCGACAACACACACACACACACCGACAACACACACACACACACCGACAACACACACACACACACACACCGACAACACACACACACACACACCGACAACACACACACACACACGCACACACACCGACAACACACACACACACCGACAACACACACACACACAACACACACACACACACCGACAACACACACACACACACACCGACAACACACACACACACACACACCGACAACACACACACACACACACCGACAACACACACACACACACACTACACACACACACACGCACCGACAACACACACACACACACACACACACACCGACAACACACACACACACACCGACAACACACACACACACACCGACAACACACACACACACACACACACACACACCGACAACACACACTCACACACACCGACAAAACACACACACACCGACAACACACACACACACAACACACACACACACACACCGACAACACAAACACACACACACACACACCGACAACACACACACACACACACACCGACAACACACACACACACACCGACAACACACACACACACAACACACACACACACACCGACAACACACCGACAACACACACACACACCGACAACACACACACACACACCGACAACACACACACACACCGACAACACACACACACACACACCGACAACAAACACACACAAACACCAGCAACACACACACACACACCGACAACACACACACACACACACACTGACAACACACACACACCGACAACACACACACACACACACCGACAACACACACACACACACACCGACAACACACACACACCGACAACACACACACACACACACACCGACAACACACACACACACACACACACACCGACAACACACACACACACACCGACAACACACACAAACACAACACACACACACCGACAACACACACACACACACAGCGACAACACACACACACAAACACACCGACAACACACACACACCAACAACACACACACACACACCGACAACACACACACACACACCGACAACACACACACACACCGACAACACACACACACACACCGACAACACACACACACACACCGACAACACACACACACACACACCGACAACACACACACACACACACCGACAACACACACACACACACGCACACACACCGACAACACACACACACACCGACAACACACACACACACAACACACACACACACACCGACAACACACACACACACACACCGACAACACACACACACACACACACCGACAACACACACACACACACACCGACAACACACACACACACACACTACACACACACACACGCACCGACAACACACACACACACACACACACACACCGACAACACACACACACACACCGACAACACACACACACACACCGACAACACACACACACACACACACACACCGACAACACACACTCACACACACCGACAAAACACACACACACCGACAACACACACACACACAACACACACACACACACACCGACAACACAAACACACACACACACACACACCGACAACACACACACACACACACACCGACAACACACACACACACACCGACAACACACACACACACACCGACAACACACACACACACAACACACACACACACACCGACAACACACACACACACCGACCACACACACACACAAACACACCGACAACACACACACACACACCGACAACACACACACACACACCCCGACAACACACACACACACACACCGACAACACACACACACACACCGACAACACACACACCACACACACACACACACACCGACAACACACACACACACACCGACAACACACACACACACAAACACCAGCAACACACACACACATACCGACAACACACACACACACACACACCGACAACACACACACACACACACCGACAACACACACACACACACACACACCGACAACACATACACACACACACACCGACAACACACACACACACACCGACAACACACACACACACACACCGACAACAAACACACACAAACACCAGCAACACACACACACACACCGACAACACACACACACACACACACTGACAACACACACACACCGACAACACACACACACACACACCGACAACACACACACACACACACCGACAACACACACACACCGACAACACACACACACACACACACCGACAACACACACACACACACACACACACCGACAACACACACACACACACCGACAACACACACAAACACAACACACACACACCGACAACACACACACACACACAGCGACAACACACACACACAAACACACCGACAACACACACACACCAACAACACACACACACACACCGACAACACACACACACACACCGACAACACACACACACACACCGACAACACACACACACACACTGACAACACACACACACACACCGACAACACACACACACACACACACCGACAACACACACACACACACACCGACAACACACACACACACACGCACACACACCGACAACACACACACACACCGACAACACACACACACACAACACACACACACACACCGACAACACACACACACACACACCGACAACACACACACACACACACACCGACAACACACACACACACACACCGACAACACACACACACACACACTACACACACACACACGCACCGACAACACACACACACACACACACACACACCGACAACACACACACACACCGACAACACACACACACACACCGACAACACACACACACACACACACACACACACCGACAACACACACTCACACACACCGACAAAACACACACACACCGACAACACACACACACACAACACACACACACACACACCGACAACACAAACACACACACACACACACCGACAACACACACACACACACACACACACCCGACAACACACACACACACACCGACAACACACACACACACACCGACAACACACACACACACACCCCGACAACACACACACACACACACCGACAACACACACACACACACCGACAACACACACACACACACACACACACACACACACCGACAACACACACACACACACCGACAACACACACACACACAAACACCAGCAACACACACACACATACCGACAACACACACACACACACACACCGACAACACACACACACACACACCGACAACACACACACACACACACACACCGACAACACATACACACACACACACCGACAACACACACACACACACCGACAACACACACACACACACACCGACAACAAACACACACAAACACCAGCAACACACACACACACACCGACAACACACACACACACACACACTGACAACACACACACACCGACAACACACACACACACACACCGACAACACACACACACACACACCGACAACACACACACACCGACAACACACACACACACACACACCGACAACACACACACACACACACACACACCGACAACACACACACACACACCGACAACACACACAAACACAACACACACACACCGACAACACACACACACACACAGCGACAACACACACACACAAACACACCGACAACACACACACACCAACAACACACACACACACACCGACAACACACACACACACACCGACAACACACACACACACACCGACAACACACACACACACACTGACAACACACACACACACACCGACAACACACACACACACACACACCGACAACACACACACACACACACCGACAACACACACACACACACGCACACACACCGACAACACACACACACACCGACAACACACACACACACAACACACACACACACACCGACAACACACACACACACACACCGACAACACACACACACACACACACCGACAACACACACACACACACACCGACAACACACACACACACACACTACACACACACACACGCACCGACAACACACACACACACACACACACACACCGACAACACACACACACACACACCGACAACACACACACACACACCGACAACACACACACACACACACACACACACACCGACAACACACACTCACACACACCGACAAAACACACACACACCGACAACACACACACACACAACACACACACACACACACCGACAACACAAACACACACACACACACACCGACAACACACACACACACACACACACACCGACAACACACACACACACACCGACAACACACACACACACACCGACAACACACACACACACAACACACACACACACACCGACAACACACACACACACCGACCACACACACACACAAACACACCGACAACACACACACACACACCGACAACACACACACACACACCCCGACAACACACACACACACACACCGACAACACACACACACACACCGACAACACACACACACACACCGACACACACACACACACACACACCGACAACACACACACACACACACCGACAACACACACACACACACACACACCGACAACACACACACACACACACACCGACAACACACACACACACACACCGACAACACACACACACACACACACACACACACACACACACCGACAACACACACACACAGCGACAACACACACACACAAACACACCGACAACACACACACACCGACAACACACACACACACACCGACAACACACACACACACACCGACAACACACACACACACACACACACACACACCGACAACACACACACACACACCGACAACACACACACACACACCGACAACACACACACACACACACACCAGCAACACACACACACACCGACAACACACACACACACACACCGACAACACACACACACACACCGACAACACACACACACACACACACACGACAACACACACACACACACACACCGACAACACACACACACACACACACAGACAACACACACACACACACCGACAACACACACACACACACACCGACAACACACACACACACACACCGACAACACACACACACACACGACAACACACACACACACAACACCGACACACACACACACACACCGACAACACACACACACACACACACCGACAACACACACACACACACACCGACAACACACACACACACACCGACAACACACACACACACACACACCGACAACACACACACACACACACCGACAACACACACACACACACACCGACAACACACACACACACACCGACACCGACAACACACACACACACCGACAACACACACACACACCACAACACACACACACACACCGACAACACACACACACACCAACAACACACACACACACACCGACAACACACACACACACACCGACAACACACACACACACACACACACACCGACACACACACACACACCGACAACACACACACACACACACCGACAACACACACACACACACACACCGACAACACACACACACACACACACCGACAACACACACACACACACACCGACAACACACACACACACACCGACAACACACACACACACACCGACAACACACACACACACACACCGACAACACACACACACACACCGACAACACACACACACACACACGACAACACACACACAACACACCGACAACACACACACACACACCGACAACACACACACACACACACCGACAACACACAACACACACACACCGACAACACACACACACACACACCGACAACACACACACACACACACCGACACACACACACACACACACCGACAACACACACACACACACACGACAACACACACACACAACACACCGACAACACACACACACACCGACACACACACACACACACACCGACAACACACACACACACACCGACAACACACACACACACACCGACAACACACACACACACACGACACACACACACACACACACCGACAACACACACACACACACACACCGACAACACACACACACACACACCGACAACACACACACACACACACCGACAACACACACACACACCGACAACACACACACACACACAACACACACACACCGACAACACACACACACACACCGACAACACACACACACACACACCGACAACACACACACACACACACCGACAACACACACACACACACCGACAACACACACACACACACACCGACAACACACACACACACACCGACAACACACACACACACACACACACACACACCGACAACACACACACACACACACCGACAACACACACACACACACCGACAACACACACACACACACACACACACACACCGACAACACACACACACACACACCGACAAAACACACACACACCGACAACACACACACACACACACACACACACACACACCGACAACACAAACACACACACACACACACCGACAACACACACACACACACACACACACCGACAACACACACACACACACCGACAACACACACACACACACCGACAACACACACACACACAACACACACACACACACCGACAACACACACACACACCGACCACACACACACACAAACACACCGACAACACACACACACACACCGACAACACACACACACACACCCCGACAACACACACACACACACACCGACAACACACACACACACACCGACAACACACACACACACACACACACACACCGACAACACACACACACACACCGACAACACACACACACACAAACACCAGCAACACACACACACATACCGACAACACACACACACACACACACCGACAACACACACACACACACACCGACAACACACACACACACACACACACCGACAACACAACACACACACACACCGACAACACACACACACACACCGACAACACACACACACACAACACACACACACACACACCGACAACACACACACACAGCGACAACACACACACACAAACACACCGACAACACACACACACCGACAACACACACACACACACCGACAACACACACACACACACACGACAACACACACACACACACACACACACACACCGACAACACACACACACACACCGACAACACACACACACACACCGACAACACACACACACACAAACACCAGCAACACACACACACACGACAACACACACACACACACACCGACAACACACACACACACACCGACAACACACACACACACACACACCGACAACACACACACACACACACACCGACAACACACACACACACACACACTGACAACACACACACACACACCGACAAATCACACACACACACACCGACAACACACACACACACAACACCGACAACACACACACACACCGACAACACACACACACACAACACCGACATCACAAACACACACACCGACAACACACACACACACACACACACCGACAACACACACACACACACACCGACAACACACACACACACACCGACAACACACACACACACACACACCGACAACACACACACACACACACCGACAACACACACACACACACACCGACAACACACACACACACACACACACCGACAACACACACACACACCGACAACACACACACACACAACACACACACACACACCGACAACACACACACACACCAACAACACACACACACACACCGACAACACACACACACACACCGACAACACACCGACAACACACACACACACCGACAACACACACACACCGACAACACACACACACACACACCGACAACACACACACACACACACACCGACAACACACACACACACACACACACCGACAACACACACACACACACACCGACAACACACACACACACACCGACAACTCACACACACACACCGACAACACACACACACACACACCGACAACACATAAACACACACACACCGACAACACACACACACACACACTGACAACACACACACATACACACCGACAACACACACACACACACCGACAACACACACACACACACACCGACAACACATAAACACACACACACCGACAACACACACACACACACACTGACAACACACACACATACACACCGACAACACACACACACACACCGACAACACACACACACACACCGACAACACACACACACACACCGACAACACACACACACACCGACAACACACACACACACACACCGACAACACACACACACACACACCGACAACACACACACACACCGACAACACACACACACACACACACACACACACACACACACACCGACAACACAAACACACACACACACACCGACAACACACAACACACACACACACCGACAACACACACACACACAAACACCGACAACAAACACACACCGACAACACACCACACACACACACACACACACACCGACAACACACACACACACACACCGACCACACACACACACAAACACACCGACAACACACACACACACACCGACAACACACACACACACACCGACAACACACACACACACACACCGACAACACACACACACACACCGACAACACACACACACACACACACACACACACAAACACCAGCAACACACACACACATACCGATAACACACACACACACACACCGACAACACACACACACACACACCGACAACACACACACACAAACACACCGACAACACACACACACACACCAACAACACACACACACACACACCGACAACACACACACACACACCAACAACACACACACACACACACACCGACAACACACACACACACACCGACAACACACACACACACACACCGACAACACACACACACACACACACACACCGACAACACACACACACACACCGACAACACACACACACACACACACACACACACACACCGACAAAACACACACGCACACACCGACAACACACACACACACACACACCGACAACACACACACACACAAACACCAGCAACACACACACACACACCGACAACACACACACGCACACACACTGACAACACACACACACCGACAACACACACACACACACACACCGACAACACACACACACACACACACACCAACAACACACACACACCGACAACACACACACACACACACACACACACACCGACAACACACACACACACCAACAACACACACACACACAACACCGACAACACACACACACACACCGACAACACACACACACACACACACCGACAACACACACACACACACACACCGACAACACACACACACACACCGACAACACACACACACACACACCGACCACACACACACACAAACACACCGACAACACACACACACACCGACAACACACACACACACACCGACAACACACACACACACACACCGACAACACACACACACACACACACACCGACAACACAAACACACACACACACACCGACAACACACACACACACACACACACCGACAACACACACACACACACACACCGACAACAAACACACACCGACAACACACACACACACAACACACACACACCGACAACACACACACACACACCGACCACACACACACACAAACACACCGACAACACACACACACACACCGACAACACACACACACACACTGACAACACACACACACACAAACCGACAACACACACACACACACCGACAACACACACACACACACACACACACACACACAAACACCAGCAACACACACACACATACCGACAACACACACACACACACACCGACAACACACACACACACACACCGACAACACACACACACACACACCGACAACACACACACACAAACACACCGACAACACACACACACACACCAACAACACACACACACACACACCGACAACACACACACACACACCAACAACACACACACACACACACACCGACAACACACACACACACACCGACAACACACACACACACACCGACAACACACACACACACACACACACACCGACAACACACACACACACACCGACAACACACACACACACACACACACACACACGACAACACACACACACACCGACAACACACACACACAACACACACACACACACACCGACAAAACACACACGCACACACCGACAACACACACACACACACACACACACCGACAACACACACACACACAAACACCAGCAACACACACACACACACCGACAACACACACACACACACACACTGACAACACACACACACCGACAACACACACACACACACACACCGACAACACACACACACACACACCGACAACACACACACACCGACAACACACACACACACACACACACACACCGACAACACACACACACACCAACAACACACACACACACAACACCGACAACACACACACACACACCGACAACACACACACACACACACACCGACAACACACACACACACACACACTGACAACTCACACACACACACACCGACAACACACACACACCGACAACACACACACACACACACACACCGACAACACACACACACACCGACAACACACACACACACAACACACACACACACACCGACAACACACACACACACACCGACAACACACACACACACACACACCGACAACACACACACACACAAACCGAACACACACACACACACCGACAACACACACACACACAACACACACACACACACCGACAACACACACACACACACACCAACAACACACACACACACACCGACAACACACACACACACACACCGACAACACACCGACAACACACACACACACCGACAACACACACACACCGACAACACACACACACACACACACCGACAACACACACACACACACACACCGACAACACACACACACACACACACCGACAACACACACACACACACACCGACAACACACACACACACACCGACAACACACACACACACACCGACAACACACACACACACACACCGACAACACATAAACACACACACACCGACAACACACACACACACACACTGACAACACACACACATACACACCGACAACACACACACACACACCGACAACACACACACACACACCGACAACACACACACACACACCGACAACACACACACACACCGACAACACACACACACACACACCGACAACACACACACACACACACCGACAACACACACACACACCGACAACACACACACACACAACACACACACACACACACACACCGACAACACAAACACACACACACACACACACCGTCAACACACACACACACACACACCGACAACACACACACACACACACTGACAACACACACACACCGACAACACACACACACACACACCGACAACACACACACACACACACACCGACAACACACACACACCGACAACACACACACACACACACACACACACACCGACAACACACACACACACCGACAACACACACACACACAACACCGACAACACACACACACACCGACAACACACACACACACAACACCGACATCACACACACACACACCGACAACACACACACACACACACACCGACAACACACACACACACACACACTGACAACACACACACACACACACGACAACACACACACACCGACAACACACACACACACACACCGACAACACACACACACACACACCGACAACACACACACACACACCGACAACACACCGACAACACACACACACACCGACAACACACACACACCGACAACACACACACACACACACACCGACAACACACACACACACACACACCGACAACACACACACACACACACACCGACAACACACACACACACCGACAACACACACACACACACCGACAACACACACACACACACCGACAACACACACACACACACACCGACAACACATAAACACACACACACCGACAACACACACACACACACACTGACAACACACACACATACACACCGACAACACACACACACACACCGACAACACACACACACACACCGACAACACACACACACACACCGACAACACACACACACACCGACAACACACACACACACACACCGACAACACACACACACACACACCGACAACACACACACACACCGACAACACACACACACACACCGACAACACAAACACACACACACACACACACCGACAACACACACACACACACACACCGACAACACACACACACACACACACTGACAACACACACACACCGACAACACACACACACACACACCGACAACACACACACACACACACCGACAACACACACACACCGACAACACACACACACACACACACACACACACCGACAACACACACACACACCGACAACACACACACACACAACACCGACAACACACACACACACCGACAACACACACACACACAACACCGACATCACAAACACACACACCGACAACACACACACACACACACACCGACAACACACACACACACACACACTGACAACACACACACACACACACCGACAACACACACACACCGACAACACACACACACACACACACCGACAACACACACACACACACACCGACAACACACACACACACAACACACACACACACACCGACAACACACACACACACACACCGACAACACACACACACACACCGACAACACACACACACACACACACCGACAACACACACACACACACACCGACAACACACACACACACACACCGACAACACACACACACACACACACACCGACAACACACACACACACCGACAACACACACACACACAACACACACACACACACCGACAACACACACACACACCAACAACACACACACACACACCGACAACACACACACACACACCGACAACACACCGACAACACACACACACACCGACAACACACACACACCGACAACACACACACACACACACCGACAACACACACACACACACACACCGACAACACACACACACACACACACACCGACAACACACACACACACACACCGACAACACACACACACACACCGACAACTCACACACACACACCGACAACACACACACACACACACCGACAACACATAAACACACACACACCGACAACACACACACACACACACTGACAACACACACACATACACACCGACAACACACACACACACACCGACAACACACACACACACACACCGACAACACATAAACACACACACACCGACAACACACACACACACACACTGACAACACACACACATACACACCGACAACACACACACACACACCGACAACACACACACACACACCGACAACACACACACACACACCGACAACACACACACACACCGACAACACACACACACACACACCGACAACACACACACACACACACCGACAACACACACACACACACACCGACAACACACACACACACAACACACACACACACACACACACCGACAACACAAACACACACACACACACACACCGACAACACACACACACACAACACCGACATCACACACACACACACACCGACAACACACACACACACACACACCGACAACACACACACACACACACACTGACAACACACACACACACACACCGACAACACACACACACCGACAACACACACACACACACACCGACAACACACACACACACACACCGACAACACACACACACACACACCGACAACACACCGACAACACACACACACACCGACAACACACACACACACACACACCGACAACACACACACACACACACACCGACAACACACACACACACACACACCGACAACACACACACACACACACCGACAACACACACACACACACCGACAACACACACACACACACACACCGACAACACACACACACACACACCGACAACACACACACACACACACCGACAACACACACACACACACACACACACCGACAACACACACACACACCGACAACACACACACACACAACACACACACACACACCGACAACACACACACACACCGACAACACACACACACACACCGACAACACACACACACACACCGACAACACACACACACACCGACAACACACACACACCGACAACACACACACACACACACCGACAACACACACACACACACACACCGACAACACACACACACACACACACACCGACAACACACACACACACACACCGACAACACACACACACACACCGACAACTCACACACACACACCGACAACACACACACACACACACCGACAACACATAAACACACACACACCGACAACACACACACACACACACTGACAACACACACACATACACACCGACAACACACACACACACACCGACAACACACACACACACACACCGACAACACATAAACACACACACACCGACAACACACACACACACACACTGACAACACACACACATACACACCGACAACACACACACACACACCGACAACACACACACACACACCGACAACACACACACACACACCGACAACACACACACACACCGACAACACACACACACACACACCGACAACACACACACACACACACCGACAACACACACACACACCGATAACACACACACACACAACACACACACACACACACACACCGACAACACAAACACACACACACACACACACTGACAACACACACACACACAAGACCGACATCACACACACACACACACCGACAACACACACACACACACACACCGACAACACACACACACACACACACTGACAACACACACACACACCGACAACACACACACACCGACAACACACACACACACACACCGACAACACACACACACACACACCGACAACACACACACACTCACACCGACAACACACCGACAACACACACACACACCGACAACACACACACACCGACAACACACACACACACACACACCGACACACACACACACACACCGACAACACACACACACACACACACCGACAACACACACACACACACACCGACAACACACACACACACACCGACAACACACACACACACACCGACAACACACACACACACACACCGACAACACATAAACACACACACACCGACAACACACACACACACACACTGACAACACACACACATACACACCGACAACACACACACACACACCGACAACACACACACACAAACCGACAACACACACACACACACCGACAACACACACACACACCGACAACACACACACACACACACCGACAACACACACACACACACACCGACAACACACACACACACCGACAACACACACACACACACACACACACACACACACACCGACAACACAAACACACACACACCGACAACACACACACACACACACCGACAACACACACACACACACACACTGACAACACACACACACCGACAACACACACACACACACACACCGACAACACACACACACACACACCGACAACACACACACCCCGACAACACACACACACACACACACACACACACCGACAACACACACACACACCGACAACACACACACACACAACACCGACAACACACACACACACCGACAACACACACACACACAACACCGACATCACACACACACACACCGACAACACACACACACACACACACCGACAACACACACACACACACACACCGACAACACACACACACACCGACAACACACACACACACACACCGACAACACACACACACACACACACCGACAACACACACACACACCGACAACACACACACACACAACACCGACAACACACACACACACCGACAACACACACACACACAACACCGACAACACACACACACACACCGACAACACACACACACACACCGGCAACACACACACACACAACACACACACACACACCGACAACACACACACACACCGACAACACACACACACAAACACACCGACAACACACACACACACACCGACAACACACACACACACACCCCGACAACACACACACACACACACCGACAACACACACACACACACCGACAACACACACACACACACACACACACACCGACAACACACACACACACACACACTGACAACACACACACACACACACCGACAACACACACACACCGACAACACACACACACACACACCGACAACACACACACACACACACCGACAACACACACACACACACACCGACAACACACGACAACACACACACACACCGACAACACACACACACACACACCGACAACACACACACACACACACACCGACAACACACACACACACACACACCGACAACACACACACACACACACCGACAACACACACACACACACCGACAACACACACACACACACACACCGACAACACACACACACACACACCGACAACACACACACACACACACCGACAACACACACACACACACACACACACCGACAACACACACACACACCGACAACACACACACACACAACACACACACACACACCGACAACACACACACACACCAACAACACACACACACACACCGACAACACACACACACACACCGACAACACACACACACACCGACAACACACACACACCGACAACACACACACACACACACCGACAACACACACACACACACACACCGACAACACACACACACACACACACACCGACAACACACACACACACACACCGACAACACACACACACACACCGACAACTCACACACACACACCGACAACACACACACACACACACCGACAACACATAAACACACACACACCGACAACACACACACACACACACTGACAACACACACACATACACACCGACAACACACACACACACACCGACAACACACACACACACACACCGACAACACATAAACACACACACACCGACAACACACACACACACACACTGACAACACACACACATACACACCGACAACACACACACACACACCGACAACACACACACACACACCGACAACACACACACACACACCGACAACACACACACACACCGACAACACACACACACACACACCGACAACACACACACACACACACCGACAACACACACACACACCGACAACACACACACACACAACACACACACACACACACACACCGACAACACAAACACACACACACACACACACGACAACACACACACACACAACACCGACATCACACACACACACACACCGACAACACACACACACACACACACCGACAACACACACACACACACACACTGACAACACACACACACACCGACAACACACACACACCGACAACACACACACACACACACCGACAACACACACACACACACACCGACAACACACAACACTCACACCGACAACACACCGACAACACACACACACACCGACAACACACACACACCGACAACACACACACACACACACACCGACAACACACACACACACACCGACAACACACACACACACACACACCGACAACACACACACACACACACCGACAACACACACACACACACCGACAACACACACACACACACCGACAACACACACACACACACACCGACAACACACAAACACACACACACCGACAACACACACACACACACACTGACAACACACACACATACACACCGACAACACACACACACACACCGACAACACACACACACAAACCGACAACACACACACACACACCGACAACACACACACACACCGACAACACACACACACACACACCGACAACACACACACACACACACCGACAACACACACACACACCGACAACACACACACACACAACACACACACACACACACCGACAACACAAACACACACACACCGACAACACACACACACACACACACCGACAACACACACACACACACACACTGACAACACACACACACCGACAACACACACACACACACACACCGACAACACACACACACACACACCGACAACACACACACCCCGACAACACACACACACACACACACACACACACCGACAACACACACACACACCGACAACACACACACACACAACACCGACAACACACACACACACCGACAACACACACACACACAACACCGACATCACACACACACACACCGACAACACACACACACACACACACCGACAACACACACACACACACACACCGACAACACACACACACACCGACAACACACACACACACACACCGACAACACACACACACACACACACCGACAACACACACACACACAACACCGACAACACACACACACACCGACAACACACACACACACAACACCGACATCACACACACACACACCGACAACACACACACACACACCGGCAACACACACACACACAACACACACACACACACCGACAACACACACACACACCGACCACACACACACACACACACACCGACAACACACACACACACACCGACAACACACACACACACACCCCGACAACACACACACACACACACCGACAACACACACACACACACCGACAACACACACACACACACACACACACACCGACAACACACACACACACACCGACAACACACACACACACAAACACCACAACACACACACACACACCGACAACACACACACACACACACACCGACAACACACACACACACACACCGACAACACACACACACACACACACACCGACAACACATACACACACACACACCGACAACACACACACACACACCGACAACACACACACACACAACACACACACACACACACCGACAACACACACACACAGCGACAACACACACACACAAACACACCGACAGCACACACACACCGACAACACACACACACACACCGACAACACACACACACACACCGACAACACACACACACACACACACACACACACCGACAACACACACACACACACCGACAACACACACACACACACCGACAACACACACACACACAAACACCAGCAACACACACACACACTGACAACACACACACACACACACCGACAACACACACACACACACCGACAACACACACACACACACACACCGACAACACACACACACACACACACCGACAACACACACACACACACACACTGACAACACACACACACACACCGACAAATCACACACACACACACCGACAACACACACACACACAACACCGACAACACACACACACACCGACAACACACACACACACAACACCGACATCACAAACACACACACCAACAACACACACACACACACACACACCGACAACACACACACACACACACCGACAACACACACACACACACCGACAACACACACACACACACACACCGACAACACACACACACACACACCGACAACACACACACACACACACACACACCGACAACACACACACACACGGACAACACACACACACACAACACACACACACCGACAACACACACACACACACACACCGACAACACACACACACACCGACAACACACACACACACAGCGACAACACACACACACACACACCGACAACACACACACACACACACCGACAACACACACACACACACACCGACAACACACACACACACACAACACACACACACACACACACACACACACCGACAACACACACACACACACCGACAACACACACACACACACACCGACAACACATAAACACACACACACCGACAACACACACACACACACACTGACAACACACACACATACACACCGACAACACACACACACACACACCGACAACACACACACACACACCGACAACACACACACACACACACACACACCGACAACACACACACACACACACACCGACAACACACACACACCGACAACACACACACACACTCACACACACACACCGACAACACACACACACACCGACAACACACACACACACACCGACAACACACACACACACACACAAACCGACAACACACACACACACACACCGACAACACACACACACCGACAACACACACACACACTCACACACACACACCGACAACACACACACACACCGACAACACACACACACACAACACACACACACACACCGACAACACACACACACACCAACAACACACACACACACACCGACAACACACACACACACACCGACAACACACACACACACCGACAACACACACACACCGACAACACACACACACACACACCGACAACACACACACACACACACACCGACAACACACACACACACACACACACCGACAACACACACACACACACACCGACAACACACACACACACACCGACAACTCACACACACACACCGACAACACACACACACACACACCGACAACACACACACACACACACCGACAACACATAAACACACACACACCGACAACACACACACACACACACTGACAACACACACACATACACACCGACAACACACACACACACACCGACAACACACACACACACACCGACAACACACACACACACACCGACAACACACACACACACCGACAACACACACACACACACACCGACAACACACACACACACACACCGACAACACACACACACACCGATAACACACACACACACAACACACACACACACACACACACCGACAACACAAACACACACACACACACACACTGACAACACACACACACACAAGACCGACATCACACACACACACACACCGACAACACACACACACACACACACCGACAACACACACACACACACACACTGACAACACACACACACACCGACAACACACACACACCGACAACACACACACACACACACCGACAACACACACACACACACACCGACAACACACACACACTCACACCGACAACACACCGACAACACACACACACACCGACAACACACACACACCGACAACACACACACACACACACACCGACAACACACACACACACACCGACAACACACACACACACACACACCGACAACACACACACACACACACCGACAACACACACACACACACCGACAACACACACACACACACCGACAACACACACACACACACACCGACAACACATAAACACACACACACCGACAACACACACACACACACACTGACAACACACACACATACACACCGACAACACACACACACACACCGACAACACACACACACAAACCGACAACACACACACACACACCGACAACACACACACACACCGACAACACACACACACACACACCGACAACACACACACACACACACCGACAACACACACACACACCGACAACACACACACACACAACACACACACACACACACCGACAACACAAACACACACACACCGACAACACACACACACACACACACCGACAACACACACACACACACACACTGACAACACACACACACCGACAACACACACACACACACACACCGACAACACACACACACACACACCGACAACACACACACCCCGACAACACACACACACACACACACACACACACCGACAACACACACACACACCGACAACACACACACACACAACACCGACAACACACACACACACCGACAACACACACACACACAACACCGACATCACACACACACACACCGACAACACACACACACACACACACCGACAACACACACACACACACACACCGACAACACACACACACACCGACAACACACACACACACACACCGACAACACACACACACACACACACCGACAACACACACACACACAACACCGACAACACACACACACACCGACAACACACACACACACACACCGACAACACACACACACACACACCGACAACACACACACACACCGACAACACACACACACACAACACACACACACACACACCGACAACACAAACACACACACACCGACAACACACACACACACACACACCGACAACACACACACACACACACACTGACAACACACACACACCGACAACACACACACACACACACACCGACAACACACACACACACACACCGACAACACACACACCCCGACAACACACACACACACACACACACACACACCGACAACACACACACACACCGACAACACACACACACACAACACCGACAACACACACACACACCGACAACACACACACACACAACACCGACATCACACACACACACACCGACAACACACACACACACACACACCGACAACACACACACACACACACACCGACAACACACACACACACCGACAACACACACACACACACACCGACAACACACACACACACACACACCGACAACACACACACACACAACACCGACAACACACACACACACCGACAACACACACACACACAACACCGACATCACACACACACACACCGACAACACACACACACACACCGGCAACACACACACACACAACACACACACACACACCGACAACACACACACACACCGACCACACACACACACAAACACACCGACAACACACACACACACACCGACAACACACACACACACACCCCGACAACACACACACACACACACCGACAACACACACACACACACCGACAACACACACACACACACACACACACACCGACAACACACACACACACACCGACAACACACACACACACAAACACCAGCAACACACACACACATACCGACAACACACACACACACACACACCGACAACACACACACACACACACCGACAACACACACACACACACACACACCGACAACACATACACACACACACACCGACAACACACACACACACACCGACAACACACACACACACAACACACACACACACACACCGACAACACACACACACAGCGACAACACACACACACAAACACACCGACAGCACACACACACCGACAACACACACACACACACCGACAACACACACACACACACCGACAACACACACACACACACACACACACACACCGACAACACACACACACACACCGACAACACACACACACACACCGACAACACACACACACACAAACACCAGCAACACACACACACACTGACAACACACACACACACACACCGACAACACACACACACACACCGACAACACACACACACACACACACCGACAACACACACACACACACACACCGACAACACACACACACACACACACTGACAACACACACACACACACCGACAAATCACACACACACACACCGACAACACACACACACACAACACCGACAACACACACACACACCGACAACACACACACACACAACACCGACATCACAAACACACACACCAACAACACACACACACACACACACACCGACAACACACACACACACACACCGACAACACACACACACACACCGACAACACACACACACACACACACCGACAACACACACACACACACACCGACAACACACACACACACACACACACACCGACAACACACACACACACGGACAACACACACACACACAACACACACACACCGACAACACACACACACACACACACCGACAACACACACACACACCGACAACACACACACACACAGCGACAACACACACACACACACACCGACAACACACACACACACACACCGACAACACACACACACACACACCGACAACACACACACACACACAACACACACACACACACACACACACACACCGACAACACACACACACACACCGACAACACACACACACACACACCGACAACACATAAACACACACACACCGACAACACACACACACACACACTGACAACACACACACATACACACCGACAACACACACACACACACACCGACAACACACACACACACACCGACAACACACACACACACACACACACACCGACAACACACACACACACACACACCGACAACACACACACACCGACAACACACACACACACTCACACACACACACCGACAACACACACACACACCGACAACACACACACACACACCGACAACACACACACACACACACAAACCGACAACACACACACACACACACCGACAACACACACACACCGACAACACACACACACACTCACACACACACACCGACAACACACACACACACCGACAACACACACACACACAACACACACACACACACCGACAACACACACACACACCAACAACACACACACACACACCGACAACACACACACACACACCGACAACACACACACACACCGACAACACACACACACCGACAACACACACACACACACACCGACAACACACACACACACACACACCGACAACACACACACACACACACACACCGACAACACACACACACACACACCGACAACACACACACACACACCGACAACTCACACACACACACCGACAACACACACACACACACACCGACAACACACACACACACACACCGACAACACATAAACACACACACACCGACAACACACACACACACACACTGACAACACACACACATACACACCGACAACACACACACACACACCGACAACACACACACACACACCGACAACACACACACACACACCGACAACACACACACACACCGACAACACACACACACACACACCGACAACACACACACACACACACCGACAACACACACACACACCGATAACACACACACACACAACACACACACACACACACACACCGACAACACAAACACACACACACACACACACTGACAACACACACACACACAAGACCGACATCACACACACACACACACCGACAACACACACACACACACACACCGACAACACACACACACACACACACTGACAACACACACACACACCGACAACACACACACACCGACAACACACACACACACACACCGACAACACACACACACACACACCGACAACACACACACACTCACACCGACAACACACCGACAACACACACACACACCGACAACACACACACACCGACAACACACACACACACACACACCGACAACACACACACACACACCGACAACACACACACACACACACACCGACAACACACACACACACACACCGACAACACACACACACACACCGACAACACACACACACACACCGACAACACACACACACACACACCGACAACACATAAACACACACACACCGACAACACACACACACACACACTGACAACACACACACATACACACCGACAACACACACACACACACCGACAACACACACACACAAACCGACAACACACACACACACACCGACAACACACACACACACCGACAACACACACACACACACACCGACAACACACACACACACACACCGACAACACACACACACACCGACAACACACACACACACAACACACACACACACACACCGACAACACAAACACACACACACCGACAACACACACACACACACACACCGACAACACACACACACACACACACTGACAACACACACACACCGACAACACACACACACACACACACCGACAACACACACACACACACACCGACAACACACACACCCCGACAACACACACACACACACACACACACACACCGACAACACACACACACACCGACAACACACACACACACAACACCGACAACACACACACACACCGACAACACACACACACACAACACCGACATCACACACACACACACCGACAACACACACACACACACACACCGACAACACACACACACACACACACCGACAACACACACACACACCGACAACACACACACACACACACCGACAACACACACACACACACACACCGACAACACACACACACACAACACCGACAACACACACACACACCGACAACACACACACACACAACACCGACATCACACACACACACACCGACAACACACACACACACACCGGCAACACACACACACACAACACACACACACACACCGACAACACACACACACACCGACCACACACACACACAAACACACCGACAACACACACACACACACCGACAACACACACACACACACCCCGACAACACACACACACACACACCGACAACACACACACACACACCGACAACACACACACACACACACACACACACCGACAACACACACACACACACCGACAACACACACACACACAAACACCAGCAACACACACACACATACCGACAACACACACACACACACACACCGACAACACACACACACACACACCGACAACACACACACACACACACACACCGACAACACATACACACACACACACCGACAACACACACACACACACCGACAACACACACACACACAACACACACACACACACACCGACAACACACACACACAGCGACAACACACACACACAAACACACCGACAGCACACACACACCGACAACACACACACACACACCGACAACACACACACACACACCGACAACACACACACACACACACACACACACACCGACAACACACACACACACACCGACAACACACACACACACACCGACAACACACACACACACAAACACCAGCAACACACACACACACTGACAACACACACACACACACACCGACAACACACACACACACACCGACAACACACACACACACACACACCGACAACACACACACACACACACACCGACAACACACACACACACACACACTGACAACACACACACACACACCGACAAATCACACACACACACACCGACAACACACACACACACAACACCGACAACACACACACACACCGACAACACACACACACACAACACCGACATCACAAACACACACACCAACAACACACACACACACACACACACCGACAACACACACACACACACACCGACAACACACACACACACACCGACAACACACACACACACACACACCGACAACACACACACACACACACCGACAACACACACACACACACACACACACCGACAACACACACACACACGGACAACACACACACACACAACACACACACACCGACAACACACACACACACACACACCGACAACACACACACACACCGACAACACACACACACACAGCGACAACACACACACACACACACCGACAACACACACACACACACACCGACAACACACACACACACACACCGACAACACACACACACACACAACACACACACACACACACACACACACACCGACAACACACACACACACACCGACAACACACACACACACACACCGACAACACATAAACACACACACACCGACAACACACACACACACACACTGACAACACACACACATACACACCGACAACACACACACACACACACCGACAACACACACACACACACCGACAACACACACACACACACACACACACCGACAACACACACACACACACACACCGACAACACACACACACCGACAACACACACACACACTCACACACACACACCGACAACACACACACACACCGACAACACACACACACACACCGACAACACACACACACACACACAAACCGACAACACACACACACACACACCGACAACACACACACACCGACAACACACACACACACACCGACAACACACACACACACACACCGACAACACATAAACACACACACACCGACAACACACACACACACACCGACAACACACACACACCGACAACACACACACACACACACACACACACCGACAACACACACACACACCGACAACACACACACACACACACACCGACAACACACACACACACACACCGACAACACACACACACACACCGACAACACACACACACACCGACAACACACACACACACTCATACACACACACCGACAACACACACACACACACCGACAACACACACACACACACACCGACAACACACACACACACACACCGACAACACACACACACACCCACCGACAACACACACACACACAACACACACACACATACCGACAACACACACACACACACACACGACAACACACACACACACCGACAACACACACACACACACACACACCGACAACACACCGACAACACACACACACACCGACAACACACACACACCGACAACACTCACACACACACCGACAACACACACACACACACCGACAACACACACACACACACCGACAACACACACACACACAAACACCAGCAACACACACACACACACCGACAACACACACACACACACACACTTACAACACACACACACCGACAACACACACACACACACACCGACAACACACACACACACACACCGACAACACACACACACCGACAACACACACACACACACACACACACCGACAACACACACACACACCGACAACACACACACACACAACACCGACAACACACACACACACACCGGCAACACACACACACACACCGAAAACACACACACACACACACACTGACAACACACACACACACACACACCGACAACACACACACACACACCGACAACACACACACACACACACACCGACAACACACACACACCGACAACACACACACAGACACACACACACACCGACAACACACACACACACACACACCGACAACACACACACACACACCGACAACACACACACACACACCGACAACACACACACACACACACACACACCGACAACACACACACACACCGACAACACACACACACACAACACACACACACACACCGACAACACACACACACACACACCGACAAAACACACACGCACACACCGACAACACACACACACACACACCGACAACACACCCACAACACACACACACACACCGACAACACACACACACCGACAACACACACACACACACACCGACAACACACACACACACACACACACCGACAACACACACACACACCGACAACACACACACACCGACAACACACACACACACACCGACAACACACACACACACACCGACAACACACACACACACACACACACACTCACCGACAACACACACACACCGACAACACACACACACACAACACACACACACACCGACAACACACACACACACACACCGACAACACACACACACCGACAACACACACACACACACACACACACCGACAACACACACACACACACACACCGACAACCCACACACACACACCGACAACACACACACACACACACCGACAACACACACACACACACACCGACAACACACACACACACAACACACACACACACACCGACAACACACACACACACACACACACCGACAACACACACACACACACACAGCGACAACACACACACACACACACACCGACAACACACCGACAACACACACACACACCGACAACACACACACACACACCGACAACAGACACACACACACCGACAACACACACACACACACACCGACAACACACACACACAAACACCAGCAACACACACACACACACCGACAACACACACACACACACACACTCCGACAACACACACACACCGACAACACACACACACACACACCGACAACACACACACACACACACCGACAACACACACACACCGACAACACACACACACACACACACACACCGACAACACACACACACACACACACACACCGACAACACACACACACACACCGACAACACACACACACACACCGACAACACACACAAACACAACACACACACACACACCGACAACACACACACACACACAGCGACAACACACACACACAAACACACCGACAACACACACACACACACCAACAACACACACACACACACCGACAACACACACACACACACCGACAACACACACACACACACCGACAACACACACACACACACCGACAACACACACACACACACCGACAACACACACACACACACACACCGACAACACACACACACACACACCGACAACACACACACACACAACACACGACAACACACACACACACCGACAACACACACACACACAACACACACACACACACCGACAAAACACACACGCACACACCGACAACACACACACACACACACACCGACAACACACACACACACAAACACCAGCAACACACACACACACCGACAACACACACACACCGACAACACACACACACACACACACCGACAACACACACACACACACACCGACAACACACACACACACCGACAACACACACACACACACACACACACACACCGACAACACACACACACACACCGACAACACACACACACACACCGACAACACACACACACACACCGACAACACACACACACACACACACCGACAACACACACACACACACACCGACAACACACACACACACACGCACACACACCGACAACACACACACACACCGACAACACACACACACACAACACACACACACACACCGACAAAACACACACGCACACACCGACAACACACACACACACACACACACACCGACAACACACACACACACAAACACCAGCAACACACACACACACCGACAACACACACACACCGACAACACACACACACACACACCGACAACACACACACACACACACCGACAACACACACACACACCGACAACACACACACACACACACACACACACACCGACAACACACACACACACCGACAACACACACACACACAACACCGACAACACACACACACACACCGACAACACACACACACACACACACCGACAACACACACACACACACACACTGACAACACACACACACACACCGACAACACACACACACCGACAACACACACACACACACACCGACAACACACACACACACACACCGACAACACACACACACACAACACACACACACACCCCGACAACACACACACACACACACCGACAACACACACACACACACCGACAACACACACACACACACACACAGACAACACACACACACACACACCGACAACACACACACACACACCGACAACACACACACACACACACACACCGACAACACACACACACACCGACAACACACACACACACAACACACACACACACACCGACAACACACACACACACACACCAACAACACACACACACACACCGACAACACACACACACACACCGACAACACACCGACAACACACACACACACCGACAACACACACACACCGACAACACACACACACACACACCGACAACACACACACACACACACACCGACAACACACACACACACACACACACCGACAACACACACACACACCGACAACACACACACACACACCGACAACACACACACACACACCGACAACACACACACACACACACACCGACAACACATAAACACACACACACCGACAACACACACACACACACACTGACAACACACACACATACACACCGACAACACACACACACACACCGACAACACACACACACACACCGACAACACACACACACACACCGACAACACACACACACACACACACACACACACCGACAAAACACACACACACCGACAACACACACACACACACACCGACAACACACACACACACACACCGACAACACACACACACACACACCTTCAACACACACACACACCGACAACACACACACACACAACACACACACACACACACACCGACAACACAAACACACACACACACACACACACACACACACACACACACACACACACAACACACACACACCGACAACACACACACACACACACCGACCACACACACACACAAACACACCGACAACACACACACACACACCGACAACACACACACACACACCGACAACACACACACACACACACCGACAACACACACACACACACCGACAACACACACACACACACACACACACACACACACACACCACACCGACAACACACACACACCGACAACACACACACACACACACACCAGCAACACACACACACATACCGACAACACACACACACACACACCGACAACACACACACACACACACCGACAACACACACACACACACACCGACAACACATACACACACACACCGACAACACACACACACACACCGACAACACACACACACACACACCGACAACACACACACACACACCGACAACACACACACACAGCGACAACACACACACACAAACACATCGACAACACACACACACACACCAACAACACACACACACACACACCGACAACACACACACACACACACACCGACAACACACACACACACACAGCGACAACACACACACACAAACACACCGACAACACACACACACACACCAACAACACACACACACACACCGACAACACACACACACACACCGACAACACACACACACACACCGACAACACACACACACACACCGACAACACACACACACACACCGACAACACACACACACACACACACCGACAACACACACACACACACACCGACAACACACACACACACACGCACACACACCGACAACACACACACACACCGACAACACACACACACACAACACACACACACACACCGACAAAACACACACGCACACACCGACAACACACACACACACACACACCGACAACACACACACACACAAACACCAGCAACACACACACACACCGACAACACACACACACCGACAACACACACACACACACACCGACAACACACACACACACACACCGACAACACACACACACACCGACAACACACACACACACACACACACACACACCGACAACACACACACACACACCGACAACACACACACACACACCGACAACACACACACACACACCGACAACACACACACACACACACACCGACAACACACACACACACACACCGACAACACACACACACACACGCACACACACCGACAACACACACACACACCGACAACACACACACACACAACACACACACACACACCGACAAAACACACACGCACACACCGACAACACACACACACACACACACACACCGACAACACACACACACACACACCAGCAACACACACACACACCGACAACACACACACACCGACAACACACACACACACACACCGACAACACACACACACACACACCGACAACACACACACACACCGACAACACACACACACACACACACACACACACCGACAACACACACACACACCGACAACACACACACACACAACACCGACAACACACACACACACACCGACAACACACACACACACACACACACACACACACGACACACACACACACACACCACAACACACACACACACACACCGACAACACACACACACACACACCGACAACACACACACACCACACCACACACACACACCACAACACACACACACACGACACACACACACACACACACCGACAACACAAACACACACACACACACACACCACAACACGACAACACACACACACACACACCGACAACACACACACACACACACACACACACACCGACAACACACACACACACACCGACAACACACACACACACAACACACACACACACACCGACAACACACACACACACACACCAACAACACACACACACACACCGACAACACACACACACACACCGACAACACACCGACAACACACACACACACCGACAACACACACACACCGACAACACACACACACACACACCGACCACACACACACACACACACACACCGACAACACACACACACACACACCACCGACAACACACACACACACCGACAACACACACACACACACCGACAACACACACACACACACCGACAACACACACACACACACACACCGACAACACAAACACACACACACCGACAACACACACACACACACACCGACAACACACACACACACACACCGACAACACACACACACACACCGACAACACACACACACACACCGACAACACACACACACACACCGACAACACACACACACACACACACACACACACCGACAAAACACACACACACCGACAACACACACACACACACACCGACAACACACACACACACACACCGACAACACACACACACACACACCTTCAACACACACACACACCGACAACACACACACACACAACACACACACACACACACACCGACAAAACACACACACACCGACAACACACACACACACACACCGACAACACACACACACACACACCGACAACACACACACACACACACCGACAACACACACACACACACACCTTCAACACACACACACACCGACAACACACACACACACACCACAACACACACACACACACACACACACACACACACACACCGACAACACACACACACACACACCGACCACACACACACACACACACACCGACAACACACACACACACACCGACAACACACACACACACACCGACAACACACACACACACACACACACCACACACACACACACCGACAACACACACACACCGACAACACACACACACACACACACAGCAACACACACACACACCGACAACACACACACACACACACCGACAACACACACACACACACACCGACAACACACCGACACACACACCGACAACGACATACACACACACACCGACAACACACACACACACACACCGACAACACACACACACACACACACACCGACAACACACACACACACACACCGACAACACACACACACACGCGACAACACACACACACACACACACGACAACACACACACACACACCGACAACACACACACACACACACACCGACAACACACACACACACACACACCGACAACACACACACACACACACACACACCGACAACACACACACACACACCGACAACACACACACACACACCGACAACACACACACACACACCACACACACCGACAACACACACACACACACCGACAACACACACACACACACACACACACACCGACAACACACACACACACCGACAACACACACACACACAACACACACACACACACCGACAACACACACACACACACACCGACAACACACACACACACACACACCGACAACACACACACACACACACACACACCGACAACACACACACACACACCAACACCAGCAACACACACACACACCGACAACACACACACACACACCGACAGACACACACACACACACCGACAACACACACACACACACACCGACAACACACACACACACACACCGACAACACACACACACACCGACAACACACACACACACACACACACACACACACCGACAACACACACACACACCGACAACACACACACACACAACACCGAGCAACACACACACACATACCGACAACACACACACACACACACCGACAACACACACACACACACACCGACAACACACACACACACACACCGACAACACACTACACACACACACCGACAACACACACACACACCGACAACACACACACACCACACACACCACCGACAACACACACACACACACCGACAACACACACACACAGCGACAACACACACACACAAACACATCGACAACACACACACACACACCAACAACACACACACACACACACCGACAACACACACACACACACCGACAACACACACACACACACACACACACACACCGACAACACACACACACACACCGACAACACACACACACACACCGACAACACACACACACACCGACAACACACACACACCGACAACACACACACACACACACCGACAACACACACACACACACACACACCGACAACACACACACACACACACCGACAACACACACACACACACACCGACAACACACACACACACACACCGACAACACACACACACACACCGACAACACACACACACACACACACCGACAACACATAAACACACACACACCGACAACACACACACACACACACTGACAACACACACACATACACACCGACAACACACACACACACACCGACAACACACACACACACACCGACAACACACACACACACACCGACAACACACACACACACACACACACACACACCGACAACACACACACACACCGACAACACACACACACACACACCGACAACACACACACACACACACCGACAACACACACACACCTTCAACACACACACACACCGACAACACACACACACACAACACACACACACACACACACCGACAACACAAACACACACACACACACACACCGACAACACACATACACACACACACACACACCGACAACACACACACACACACACACACACACACCGACAACAAACACACACACCGACAACACACACACACACAACACACACACACACGACAACACACACACACACACACCGACCACACACACACACAAACACACCGACAACACACACACACACACACCGACAACACACACACACCGACAACACACACACACACACACACCAGCAACACACACACACACACCGACAACACACACACACACACACACGACAACACACACACACACACACCGACAACACACACACACACACACCGACAACACATACACACACACACCGACAACACACACACACACACCGACAACACACACACACACACACACCGACAACACACACACACACACCGACAACACACACACACACGCCGACAACACACACACACACACACACAACGCACACACACACACCGACAACACACACACACACACCGACAACACACACACACACACACACACACCGACAACACACACACACACACCGACAACACACACACACACACACACACACCGACAACACACACACACACCGACAACACACACACACACAACACACACACACACACCGACAAAACACACACGCACACACCGACAACACACACACACACACACACCGACAACACACCCACAACACACACACACACCGACAACACACACACACCGACAACACACACACACACACACACCACACACACACACACACACACACACCGACAACACACACACACACACACACACACACCGACAACACACACACACACACCGATACACACACACACACCGACAACACACACACACACACACCGACAACACACACACACACACCGACAACACACACACACACACCGACAACACACACACACAACACACACACCCACACACACACCGACAACACACACACACACACACACCGACAACACACACACACACACACACACCGACAACACACACACACACACACACCGACAACACACACACACACACACACACCGACAACACACACACACACACCGACAACACACACACACACCGACAACACACACACACACACCGACAACACACACACACACCGACAACACACAAACACACACACACCGACAACACACACACACACACACTGACAACACACACACACACACACCGACAACACACACACACACACACACCGACAACACACACACACCGACAACACACACACACACACACACCGACAACACACACACACACACACCGACAACACACAAACACACCGACAACACACACACACACACCGACAACACACACACACACACCGACAACACACACACACACACACCGACAACACACACACACACCGACAACACACACACACACACACACACACACACACAACACACACACACACACCGACAACACACACACACCGACAACACACACACACACACACACCAGCAACACACACACACATACCGACAACACACACACACACACACCGACAACACACACACACACACACCGACAACACACACACACACACACCGACAACACATACACACACACACCGACAACACACACACACACCGACAACACACACACACACACACACACCGCTAACACACACACACACACCGACAACACACACACACACACCGACAACACACACACACACACACACACACACACCGACAACACACACACACACACCGACAACACACACACACACACCGACAACACACACACACACCGACAACACACACACACCGACAACACACACACACACACACCGACAACACACACACACACACACACACCGACAACACACACACACACACACACACACCGACAACACACACACACACACACCGACAACACACACACACACACACCGACAACACACACACACACACCGACAACACACACACACACACACACCGACAACACATAAACACACACACACCGACAACACACACACACACACACTGACAACACACACACATACACACCGACAACACACACACACACACCGACAACACACACACACACACCGACAACACACACACACACACCGACAACACACACACACACACACACACACACACCGACAACACACACACACACCGACAACACACACACACACACACCGACAACACACACACACACACACCGACAACACACACACACCTTCAACACACACACACACCGACAACACACACACACACAACACACACACACACACACACCGACAACACAAACACACACACACACACACACCGACAACACACACACACACACACACACACACACCGACAACACACACACACACACACACACACACACCGACAACAAACACACACACCGACAACACACACACACACAACACACACACACCGACAACACACACACACACACACCGACCACACACACACACAAACACACCGACAACACACACACACACACCGACAACACACACACACCGACAACACACACACACACACACACCAGCAACACACACACACATACCGACAACACACACACACACACACCGACAACACACACACACACACACCGACAACACACACACACACACACCGACAACACATACACACACACACCGACAACACACACACACACACCGACAACACACACACACACACACACCGACAACACACACACACACACCGACAACACACACACACAGCGACAACACACACACACAAACACATCGACAACACACACCGACAACACACACACACACAAGGACAACACACACACACACACACACACACCGACAACACACACACACACACCGACAACACACACACACACACACACACCGACAACACACACACACACCGACAACACACACACACACAACACACACACACACACCGACAAAACACACACGCACACACCGACAACACACACACACACACACACCGACAACACACCCACAACACACACACACACCGACAACACACACACACCGACAACACACACACACACACACACCAACAACACACACACACACACACCGACAACACACCACACACACACACACACACCGACAACACACACACACACACCGATAACACACACACACCGACAACACACACACACACACACACCGACAACACACACACACACACCGACAACACACACACACACACCGACAACACACACACACACAACACACACACCCACACACACACCGACAACACACACACACACACACACACCGACAACACACACACACACACACACACCGACAACACACACACACACACACACCGACAACACACACACACACACACACACCGACAACACACACACACACACCGACAACACACACACACACCGACAACACACACACACACACCGACAACACACACACACACCGACAACACATAAACACACACACACCGACAACACACACACACACACACTGACAACACACACACATACACACCGACAACACACACACACACACACACCGACAACACACACACACCGACAACACACACACACACACACACCGACAACACACACACACACACACACCGACAACACACACACACACACCGACAACACACACACACACACACACCGACAACACATAAACACACACACACCGACAACACACACACACACACACTGACAACACACACACATACACACCGACAACACACACACACACACCGACAACACACACACACACACCGACAACACACACACACACACCGACAACACACACACACACACACACACACACACCGACAACACACACACACACCGACAACACACACACACACACACCGACAACACACACACACACACACCGACAACACACACACACCTTCAACACACACACACACCGACAACACACACACACACAACACACACACACACACACACCGACAACACAAACACACACACACACACACACCGACAACACACACACACACACACACACACACCGACAACACACACACACACACACACACACACACCGACAACAAACACACACACCGACAACACACACACACACAACACACACACACCGACAACACACACACACACACACCGACCACACACACACACAAACACACCGACAACACACACACACACACCGACAACACACACACACCGACAACACACACACACACACACCAGCAACACACACACACATACCGACAACACACACACACACACACCGACAACACACACACACACACACCGACAACACACACACACACACACCGACAACACATACACACACACACCGACAACACACACACACACACCGACAACACACACACACACACACCGACAACACACACACACACACCGACAACACACACACACAGCGACAACACACACACACAAACACATCGACAACACACACCGACAACACACACACACACACCGACAACACACACACACACACACACACACCGACAACACACACACACACACCGACAACACACACACACACACACACACCGACAACACACACACACACAACACACACACACACACCGACAAAACACACACGCACACACCGACAACACACACACACACACACACCGACAACACACCCACAACACACACACACACCGACAACACACACACACCGACAACACACACACACACACACACCGACAACACACACACACACACACCGACAACACACACACACACACACACACACACACACACCGACAACACACACACACACACCGATAACACACACACACCGACAACACACACACACACACACCGACAACACACACACACACACCGACAACACACACACACACACCGACAACACACACACACACAACACACACACCCACACACACACCGACAACACACACACACACACACCGACAACACACACACACACACACACACCGACAACACACACACACACACACACCGACAACACACACACACACACACACCGACAACACACACACACACACCGACAACACACACACACACCGACAACACACACACACACACCGACAACACACACACACACACACCGACAACACATAAACACACACACACCGACAACACACACACACACACACTGACAACACACACACATACACACCGACAACACACACACACACACACACCGACAACACACACACACCGACAACACACACACACACACCGACAACACACACACACACACACACCGACAACACACACACACACACCGACAACACACACACTCACACACACACACCAACAACACACACACACACAACACACACACACACACCGACAACACACACACACACACACCGACAAAACACACACGCACACACCGACAACACACACACACACACACACCGACAACACACACACACACACACACACCGACAACACACACACACACCGACAACACACACACACACAACACACACACACACACCGACAACACACACACACACACACCAACAACACACACACACACACCGACAACACACACACACACACCGACAACACACCGACAACACACACACACACCGACAACACACACACACCGACAACACACACACACACACACCGACAACACACACACACACACACACACACACACCGACAACACACACACACACACACCGACAACACACACACACACACCGACGACAACACACACACACACACCGACAACACACACACACACACACCGACAACACATAAACACAGACACACCGACAACACACACACACACACACTGACAACACACACACATACACACCGACAACACACACACACACACCGACAACACACACACACGCACCGAGAACACACACACACACACCGACAACACACACACACACACACACACACACCGACAACACACACACACACCGACAACACACACACACACACACCGACAACACACACACACACCGACAACACACACACACACACACCGACAACACACACACACACCGACAACACACACACACACAACACACACACACACACACACACACCGACAACACAAACACACACACACACACACCGACAACACACACACACACACACACACCGACAACACACACACACACACACACACACACCGACAACAAACACACACACCGACAACACACACACACACAACACACACACACCGACAACACACACACACACACACACCGACCACACACACACACAAACACACCGACAACACACACACACACACCGACAACACACACACACACACCGACAACACACACACACACACACCGACAACACACACACACACACACCGACAACACACACACACACACACACACACACACACACACCGACAACACACACACACCGACAACACACACACACACACACACCAGCAACACACACACACATACCGACAACACACACACACACACACCGACAACACACACACACACACACCGACAACACACACACACACACACCGACAACACATACACACACACACCGACAACACACACACACACACCGACAACACACACACACACACACACACACACCGACAACACACACACACACACCGACAACACACACACACACACCGACAACACACACACACACACACACACACCGACAACACACACACACACACCGACAACACACACACACACACACACACCGACAACACACACACACACCGACAACACACACACACACAACACACACACACACACCGACAAAACACACACGCACACACCGACAACACACACACACACACACCGACAACACACCCACAACACACACACACACCGACAACACACACACACCGACAACACACACACACACACACACCGACAACACACACACACACACACCGACAACACACACACACACACACACACACACACCGACAACACACACACACACACACATCGATAACACACACACACTGACAACACACACACACACACACCGACAACACACACACACACACACCGACAACACACACACACACACCGACAACACACACACACACACACCGACAACACACACACACACAACACACACACACCCACACACACACCGACAACACACACACACACACACACCGACAACTCACACACACACACACACACCGACAACACACACACACACACCGACAACACACACACACACACACACCGACAACACACACACACACACCGACAACACACACACACACCGACAACACACACACACACACCGACAACACACACACACACACCGACAACACATAAACACACACACACCGACAACACACACACACACACACTGACAACACACACACATACACACCGACAACACACACACACACACACACCGACAACACACACACACCGACAACACACACACACACACCGATAACACACACACACACACACACCGACAACACACACACACACACACACCGACAACACACACACTCACACACACACACCGACAACACACACACACACAACACACACACACACCGACAACACACACACACACACCGACAAAACACACACGCACACACCGACAACACACACACACACACACCGACAACACACCCACAACACTCACACACACACACCGACAACACACACACACACCGACAACACACACACACACACCGACAACACACACACACACACCGACAACACACACACACACACACAAACCGACAACACACACACACACACACCGACAACACACACACACACCGACAACACACACACACACACACCGACAACACATAAACACACACACACCGACAACACACACACACACACACTGACAACACACACACATACACACCGACAACACACACACACACACACACACCGACAACACACACACACACACCGAGAACACACACACACACCGACAACACACACACACACACCGACAACACACACACACACCGACAACACACACACACACACGCCGACAACACACACACACACCGACAACACACACACACACAACACACACACACACCGACAACACAAACACACACACACACACACCGACAACACACACACACACCGACAACACACACACACACAACACACACACACACACACACCGACAACACAAATACACACACACACACACACACCGACAACACACACACACACACACACACACACCGACAACACACACACACACACACACACACACCGACAACAAACACACACACCGACAACACACACACACACAACACACACACACCGACAACACACACACACACACACCGACCACACACACACACAAACACACCGACAACACACACACACACACCGACAACACACACACACACACCGACAACACACACACACACACACCGACAACACACACACACACACCGACAACACACACACACACACACACACACACACACACACCGACAACCCACACACACCGACAACACACACACACACACACCAGCAACACACACACACATACCGACAACACACACACACACACACCGACAACACACACACACACACACCGACAACACACACACACACACACCGACAACACATACACACACACACCGACAACACACACACACACACACCGACAACACACACACACACACACACACACCGACAACACACACACACACACCGACAACACACACACACAGCGACAACACAAACACACAAACACACCGACAACACACACACACACACCAACAACACACACACACACACACCGACAACACACACACACACACCGACAACACACACACACACACACACACACACACACCGACAACACACACACACACACCGACAACACACACACACACACCGACAACACACACACACACACACACACACACACACCGACAACACACACACACACACCGACAACACACACACACCGACAACACACACACACACAACACACACACACACACCGACAAAACACACACGCACACACCGACAACACACACACACACACACACACACACACCGACAACACACACACACACACACACCGATAACACACACACACCGACAACACACACACACACACCGACAACACACACACACACACACCGACAACACACACACACACACCGACAACACACACACACACACACCGACAACACACACACACACAACACACACACACCCACACACACACCGACAACACACACACACACACACACCGACAACTCACACACACACACACACACCGACAACACACACACACACACCGACAACACACACACACACACACACCGACAACACACACACACACACCGACAACACACACACACACCGACAACACACACACACACACCGACAACACACACACACACACACCGACAACACATAAACACACACACACCGACAACACACACACACACACACTGACAACACACACACATACACACCGACAACACACACACACACACACACCGACAACACACACACACCGACAACACACACACACACACCGATAACACACACACACACACACACACACCGACAACACACACACACACACACACCGACAACACACACACTCACACACACACACCGACAACACACACACACACAACACACACACACACCGACAACACACACACACACACACCGACAAAACACAAACGCACACACCGACAACACACACACACACACACCGACAACACACCCACAACACTCACACACACACACCGACAACACACACACACACCGACAACACACACACACACACCGACAACACACACACACACACCGACAACACACACACACACACACAAACCGACAACACACACACACACACACCGACAACACACACACACACCGACAACACACACACACACACACCGACAACACATAAACACACACACACCGACAACACACACACACACACACTGACAACACACACACATACACACCGACAACACACACACACACACACACCGACAACACACACACACACACCGACAACACACACACACACACCGACAACACACACACACACACACACACACCGACAACACACACACACACGGACAACACACACACACACACACCGACAACACACACACACACACACCGACAACACACACACACACCGACAACACACACACACACAACACACACACACACACACCGACAACACAAACACACACACACACACAACGACAACACACACACACACACACCGACAACACACACACACACACACCGACAACACACACACACACACCGACAACACACACACACACAACACACACACACCGACAACACACACACACACACACCGACCACACACACACACAAACACACCGAGAACACACACACACACACCGACAACACACACACACACACCGACAACACACACACACACAACACACACACACACACACCGACAACACACACACACACACCGACCACACACACACACAAACACACCGACAACACACACACACACACACACACACACACACCGACAACACACACACACACACCGACAACACACACACACAAACACCGACCACACACACACACAAACACACCGAGAACACACACACACACACCGACAACACACACACACACACCGACAACACACACACACACAACACACACACACACACACCGACAACACACACACACACACACCGACCACACACACACACAAACACACCGACAACACACACACACACACACACACACCGACAACACACACACACACACCGACAACACACACACACACACCGACATCACACACACACACACACCGACAAAACACACACGCACACACCGACAACACACACACACACACACCGACAACACACCCACAACACACACACACACCGACAACACACACACACACACCGACAACACACACACACACACCGACAACACACACACACACAACACACACACACCGACAACACACACACACACACACCGACCACACACACACACAAACACACCGAGAACACACACACACACACCGACAACACACACACACACACCGACAACACACACACACACAACACACACACACACACACCGACAACACACACACACACACCGACCACACACACACACAAACACACCGACAACACACACACACACACACACACACACCGACAACACACACACACACACCGACAACACACACACACACCGACCACACACACACACAAACACACCGAGAACACACACACACACACCGACAACACACACACACACACCGACAACACACACACACACAACACACACACACACACCGACAACACACACACACACACACACCGACCACACACACACACAAACACACCGACAACACACACACACACACACACACACCGACAACACACACACACACACCGACAACACACACACACACACCGACAACACACACACACACACACCGACAAAACACACACGCACACACCGACAACACACACACACACACCGACAACACACCCACAACACACACACACACCGACAACACACACACACCGACAACACACACACACACACACACCGACAACACACACACACACACACACACACACACCGACAACACACACACACACAACACACACACACACACACCGACAACACAAACACACACACACACACAACGACAACACACACACACACACACACACCGACAACACACACACACACACACACCGACAACACACACACACACACCGACAACACACACACACACAACACACACACACCGACAACACACACACACACACACCGACCACACACACACACAAACACACCGAGAACACACACACACACACCGACAACACACACACACACACCGACAACACACACACACACAACACACACACACACACACCGACAACACACACACACACACACCGACCACACACACTCACAAACACACCGACAACACACACACACACACACACACACACCGACAACACACACACACACACCGACAACACACACACACACACCGACAACACACACACACACACACCGACAAAACACACACGCACACACCGACAACACACACACACACACACACCGACAACACACCCACAACACACACACACACCGACAACACACACACACCGACAACACACACACACACACACACCGACAACACACACACACACACACCGACAACACACACACACACACACACACACACACACCGACAACACACACACACACACCGATAACACACACACACCGACAACACACACACACACACACCGACAACACACACACACACCGACAACACACACACACACACCGACAACACACACACACACACACCGACAACACACACACACACAACACACACACACCCACACACACACCGACAACACACACACACACACACACCGACAACACACACACACACACACACACCGACAACACACACACACACACACACCGACAACACACACACACACACACACCGACAACACACACACACACACCGACAACACACACACACACACACTGACAACACACACACATACACACCGACAACACACACACACACACCGACAACACACACACACCGACAACACACACACACACACCGACAACACACACACACACACACACCGACAACACACACACACACACACACCGACAACACACACACTCACACACACACACCGACAACACACACACACACAACACACACACACACACCGACAACACACACACACACACACCGACAAAACACACACGCACACACCGACAACACACACACACACACACCGACAACACACACACACACCGACAACACACACACACACAACACACACACACACACCGACAACACACACACACACACACACCAACAACACACACACACACCGACAACACACACACACACACACCGACAACACATAAACACACACACACCGACAACACACACACACACACACACTGACAACACACACACATACACACCGACAACACACACACACACACACCGACAACACACACACACACACCGACAACACACACACGCACACCGACAACACACACACACACACACACACACACACACCGACAACACACACACACCGACAACACACACACACACACACCGACAACACACACACACACACACCGACAACACACACACACACCGACAACACACACACACACAACACACACACACACACACCGACAACACACACACACACACACACAACGACAACACACACACACACACACACACCGACAACACACACACACACACACACCGACAACACACACACACACACACCGACAACACACACACACACAACACACACACACCGACAACACACACACACACACACCGACCACACACACACACAAACACACCGAGAACACACACACACACACCGACAACACACACACACACACCGACAACACACACACACACAACACACACACACACACCAACAACACACACACACACACACCGACCACACACACACACAAACACACCGACAACACACACACACACACACACCGACAACACACACACACCGACAACACACACACACACACACCGACAAAACACACACGCACACACCGACAACACACACACACACACACACCGACAACACACCCACAACACACACACACCGACAACACACACACACCGACAACACACACACACACACACACCGACAACACACACACACACACACCGACAACACACACACACACACACACACACACACACCGACAACACACACACACACACACACACACACCGATAACACACACACACCGACAACACACACACACACACCGACAACACACACACACACACCGACAACACACACACACACACCGACAACACACACACACACACACCGACAACACACACACACACAACACACACACACCCACACACACACCGACAACACACACACACACACACACCGACAACACACACACACACACACACACCGACAACACACACACACACACACACCGACAACACACACACACACACCGACAACACACACACACACACCGACAACACACACACACACCGACAACACACACACACACACCGACACCACACACACACACACACCGACAACACATAAACACACACACACCGACAACACACACACACACACACTGACAACACACACACATACACACCGACAACACACACACACACACCGACAACACACACACACCGACAACACACACACACACACCGACAACACACACACACACACACACCGACAACACACACACACACACACACCGACAACACACACACTCACACACACACACCGACAACACACACACACACAACACACACACACACACCGACAACACACACACACACACACCGACAAAACACACACGCACACACCGACAACACACACACACACACACCGACAACACACACACACACACACACACACACCGACAACACACACACACACCGACAACACACACACACACAACACACACACACACACCGACAACACACACACACACACACCAACAACACACACACACACCGACAACACACACACACACACACACACCAACAACACACACACACACCGACAACACACACACACACACACCGACAACACATAAACACACACACACCGACAACACACACACACACACACACTGACAACACACACACATACACACCGACAACACACACACACACACACCGACAACACACACACACACACCGACAACACACACACGCACACCGACAACACACACACACACACACACACACACACACACCGATAACACACACACACCGACAACACACACACACACACCGACAACACACACACACACACCGACAACACACACACACACACCGACAACACACACACACACACACCGACAACACACACACACACAACACACACACACCCACACACACACCGACAACACACACACACACACACACCGACAACACACACACACACACACACACCGACAACACACACACACACACACACCGACAACACACACACACACACCGACAACACACACACACACACCGACAACACACACACACACCGACAACACACACACACACACCGACACCACACACACACACACACCGACAACACATAAACACACACACACCGACAACACACACACACACACACTGACAACACACACACATACACACCGACAACACACACACACACACCGACAACACACACACACCGACAACACACACACACACACCGACAACACACACACACACACACACCGACAACACACACACACACACACACCGACAACACACACACTCACACACACACACCGACAACACACACACACACAACACACACACACACACCGACAACACACACACACACACACCGACAAAACACACACGCACACACCGACAACACACACACACACACACCGACAACACACACACACACACACACACACACCGACAACACACACACACACCGACAACACACACACACACAACACACACACACACACCGACAACACACACACACACACACCAACAACACACACACACACCGACAACACACACACACACACACACACCAACAACACACACACACACCGACAACACACACACACACACACCGACAACACATAAACACACACACACCGACAACACACACACACACACACACTGACAACACACACACACTACACACCGACAACACACACACACACACACCGACAACACACACACACACACCGACAACACACACACGCACACCGACAACACACACACACACACACACACACACACACACACACACCGACAACACACACACACACCGACAACACACACACACACACCGACAACACACACACACACACACCGACAACACACACACACACCGACAACACACACACACACAACACACACACACACACACCGACAACACAAACACACACACACACACAACGACAACACACACACACACACACACACCGACAACACACACACACACACACACACCGACAACACACACACACCGACAACACACACACACAACACACACACACCGACAACACACACACACACACCGACCACACACACACACAAACACACCGAGAACACACACACCGACAACACACACACACACACCGACAACACACACACACACAACACACACACACACACCAACAACACACACACACACACACCGACCACACACACACACAAACACACCGACAACACACACACACACACACACACACCGACAACACACACACACACACCGACAACACACACACACACACCGACAACACACACACACACACACCGACAAAACACACACGCACACACCGACAACACACACACACACACACACCGACAACACACCCACAACACACACACACACCGACAACACACACACACCGACAACACACACACACACACACACCGACAACACACACACACACACACCGACAACACACACACACACACACACACACACACCGACAACACACACACACACACACACCGATAACACACACACACCGACAACACACACACACACACACCGACAACACACACACACACACCGACAACACACACACACACACCGACAACACACACACACACACACCGACAACACACACACACACAACACACACACACCCACACACACACTGACAACACACACACACACACACACCGACAACACACACACACACACACCGACAACACACACACACACACACACCGACAACACACACACACACACCGACAACACACACTCACACACCGACAACACACACACACACCGACAACACACACACACACACCGACAACACACACACACACACACACCGACAACACATAAACACACACACACCGACAACACACACACACACACACTGACAACACACACACATACACACCGACAACACACACACACACACACACCGACAACACACACACACCGACAACACACACACACACACCGACAACACACACAAACACACACACCGACAACACACACACACACACCCGACAACACACACACTCACACACACACACCGACAACACACACACACACAACACACACACACACACCGACAACACACACACACACACACCGACAAAACACACACGCACACACCGACAACACACACACACACACACCGACAACACACACACACACACACACACCGACAACACACACACACACCGACAACACACACACACACAACACACACACACACACCGACAACACACACACACACACACCAACAACACACACACACACACCGACAACACACACACACACACCGACAACACACCGACAACACACACACACACCGACAACACACACACACCGACAACACACACACACACACACACCGACAACACACACACACACACACACACCGACAACACACACACACACACACACACCGACAACACACACACACACACACCGACAAAACACACACGCACACACCGACAACACACACACACACACACCGACAACACACACACACACACACACACCGACAACACACACACACACCGACAACACACACACACAACACACACACACACACCGACAACACACACACACACACACCAACAACACACACACACACACCGACAACACACACACACCGACAACACACCGACAACACACACACACACCGACAACACACACACACCGACAACACACACACACACACACCGACAACACACACACACACACACCGACACACACACACACACACACACACCGACAACACACACACACACACACCGACAACACACACACACACACCGACAACACACACACACACACCGACAACACACACACACCGACAACACACACACACACACACCGACAACACACACACACACACCGACAACACACACACACACACCGACAACACACACACACACACACCGACAACACACACACACACACACACACACACACCCACACACACACCGACAACACACACACACACACACACCGACAACACACACACACACACACCGACAACAGACACACACACACACACCGACAACACACACACACACACACACCGACAACACACACACACACACCGATAACACACACACACCGACAACACACACACACACACACCGACAACACACACACACACACCGACAACACACACACACACACCGACAACACACACACACACACACCGACAACACACACACACACAACACACACACACCCACACACACACCGACAACACACACACACACACACACCGACAACACACACACACACACACACACCGACAACACACACACACACACACACCGACAACACACACACACACACCGACAACACACACACACACACCGACAACACACACACACACCGACAACACACACACACACACCGACACCACACACACACACACACCGACAACACATAAACACACACACACCGACAACACACACACACACACACTGACAACACACACACATACACACCGACAACACACACACACACACACACCGACAACACACACACACCGACAACACACACACACACACCGACAACACACACACACA
>NW_027675561.1:15000-42500 GCF_965601325.2 Salmo salar | reverse complement strand
CACACACACACACCGACAACACACACACACACACACCGACAACACACACACACACACACCGACAACACACACACACACCGACAACACACACACACACACCGACAACACACACACACACACACACACACCACACACACGACACACACACACACACCGACAACACACACACACACACACCGACAACACACACACACACACACCGACAACACACACACACACACCGACAACACACACACACACACCGACACACACACACACACACACCGACAACACACACACACACACACACCGACAACACACACACACACACACCGACAACACACACACACACACACACCGACAACACACACACACACACCGACACACACACCACCACACACACACACACACCGACAACACACACACACACACACCGACAACACACACACACACACACACGACACACACACACACACACACCGACAACACACACACACACACACGACAACACACACACACACACACACACACACACACCGACAACACACACACACACACACCGACAACACACACACACACACACACGACAACACACACACACACACACGACAACACACACACACACACACCGACAACACACACACACACACCGACAACACACACACACACACACCGACAACACACACACACACACACCGACAACACACACACACACACACCGACAACACACACACACACACGACAACACACACACACGACAACACACACACACACACACACACACACACACACACACACACCGACAACACACACACACACACACCGACAACACACACACACACACACACGACAACACACACACACACACCACCACAACACACACACACACGACAACACACACACACACACACCGACAACACACACACACACACACGACAACACACACACACACACCGACAACACACACACACACACACACACACACACACACACCGACAACACACACACACACACACCGACAACACACACACACACACACCGACACACACACACACACACCGACAACACACACACACACACACCGACAACACACACACACACACACCGACAACACACACACACACACCGACAACACACACACACACACACCGACAACACACACACACACACACAGACAACACACACACACACACACCGACAACACACACACACACACACCGACAACACACACACACACACACCGACAACACACACACACACACCGACAACACACACACACACACACACGACACACACACACACACCGACAACACACACACACACACACCGACAACACACACACACACACACACGACACACACACACACACACACACCACACACACACACACACACACACCGACAACACACACACACACACCGACAACAACACACACACACACCGACAACACACACACACACACACCGACAACACACACACACACACACGACAACACACACACACACACACGACACACACACACACACACACACACCGACAACACACACACACACACCGACAACACACACACACACACACACACACACACACACACACCGACAACACACACACACACACACCGACAACACACACACACACACCGACAACACACACACACACACACACCACACACACACACACACACCGACAACACACACACACACACACACACACACACACACACCGACACACACACACACACACACACCGACAACACACACACACACACCGACAACACACACACACACACCGACAACACACACACACACACCGACAACACACACACACACACACACGACAACACACACACACACACACCGACAACACACACACACACACACACACACACACACACACACACACACACACACCGACAACACACACACACACACACCGACAACACACACACACACACCGACAACACACACACACACACACACCACACACACACACACACACCGACAACACACACACACACACACACACACACACACACACACCGACACACACACACACACACACCGACAACACACACACACACACACCGACAACACACACACACACACACCGACAACACACCACACACACACACACACACACACACACACACACACACACCGACAACACACACACACACACGACAACACACACACACACACACACACACACACACACACACACCGACAACACACACACACACACGACAACACACACACACACACACGACAACACACACACACACACACACGACACACACACACACACACACCGACAACACACACACACACACACACCGACAACACACACACACACACACCGACAACACACACACACACACCGACAACACACACACACACACCGACAACACACACACACACACACCGACAACACACACACACCACACCGACAACACACACACACACACGACACACACACACACACCGACAACACACACACACACACCACCGACAACACACACACACACACACCGACAACACACACACACACACACCGACAACACACACACACACACACGACACACACACACACACACACACACCACACACACACACACACACACACACCGACAACACACACACACCACACCGACAACACACACACACACACACCGACAACACACACACACACACCGACAACACACACACACACACACACACACACACACACACACCGACAACACACACACACACACACGACAACACACACACACACACACCGACAACACACACACACACACACACAACACACACACACACACACCGACAACACACACACACACACACCGACAACACACACACACACACCGACAACACACACACACACACACACACACACACACACACACACACACGACACACAACACACACACACACACACCGACAACACACACACACACACACCGACAACACACACACACACACCGACAACACACACACACACACACCGACAACACACACACACACACACACACACACACACACACCGACAACACACACACACACACACCGACAACACACACACACACACACACGACACACACACACACACACACCGACAACACACACACACACACACCGACAACACACACACACACACACACCGACAACACACACACACACACCGACAACACACACACACACACCGACAACACACACACACACACACCGACAACACACACACACACACCGACAACACACACACACACACACCGACAACACACACACACACACACCGACAACACACACACACACACACACGACACACACACACACACACACACCGACAACACACACACACACCGACAACACACACACACACACACCGACAACACACACACACACACACCGACAACACACACACACACACACCGACAACACACACACACACACCGACAACACACACACACACACACACACGACACACACACACACACACCGACAACACACACACACACACACCGACAACACACACACACACACACGACAACACACACACACACACACACCGACAACACACACACACACACACGACAACACACACACACACACACGACACACACACACACACACCGACAACACACACACACACACCGACAACACACACACACACACACACCGACACACACACACACACACACACCGACAACACACACACACACACACGACCACACACACACACACCGACAACACACACACACACACACCGACAACACACACACACACACACCGACAACACACACACACACACACCGACAACACACACACACACCGACAACACACACACACACACACCGACAACACACACACACACACCGACACACACACACACACACACCGACAACACACACACACACACCGACAACACACACACACACACACACCGACAACACACACACACACACACCGACAACACACACACACACACACCGACAACACACACACACACACACACCGACAACACACACACACACACCGACAACACACACACACACACACCGACACACACACACACACACACCGACAACACACACACACACACCGACAACACACACACACACACACGACAACACACACACACACACACACCGACACACACACACACACACACCGACAACACACACACACACACACCGACAACACACACACACACACACCGACAACACACACACACACACACACCGACAACACACACACACACACACCGACAACACACACACACACACACACGACACACACACACACACACACCGACAACACACACACACACACCGACAACACACACACACACCGACAACACACACACACACACCGACAACACACACACACACACAACACACACACACACACACACACACACACACACACACACACACACACACACACCGACAACACACACACACACACCGACAACACACACACACACACCGACAACACACACACACACACACACCGACAACACACACACACACACACCGACAACACACACACACACACACACACACACACACACACGACACACACACACACACACACACCGACAACACACACACACACACCGACAACACACACACACACACACACCGACAACACACACACACACACACGACAACACACACACACACACACACACCGACAACACACACACACACACACCGACAACACACACACACACACACCGACAACACACACACACACACGACACACACACACACACACACACCGACAACACACACACACCACACACCGACAACACACACACACACACACCGACAACACACACACACACACACACACGACAACACACACACACACACCGACAACACACACACACACACACACGACAACACACACACACACACACCGACAACACACACACACACACACACACCGACAACACACACACACACACCGACAACACACACACACACACACCGACAACACACACACACACACCGACACACACACACACACACACCGACAACACACACACACACACGACAACACACACACACACACACCGACAACACACACACACACACACCGACAACACACACACACACACACACCGACAACACACACACACACACACCGACAACACACACACACACACCGACAACACACACACACACACGACAACACACACACACCACAACACACACACACACACACACACACACACACACACACCGACAACACACACACACACACCGACAACACACACACACACACGACAACACACACACACACACGACACACACACACACACACCGACAACACACACACACACACACCGACAACACACACACACACACCGACAACACACACACACACACACACACACACCGACAACACACACACACACACACCGACAACACACACACACACACCGACAACACACACACACACCGACACACACACACACACACACGACAACACACACACACACACCGACAACACACACACACACACACCGACAACACACACACACACACGACACACACACACACACACACACGACAACACACACACACACACACCGACAACACACACACACACACACGACAACACACACACACACACACCGACAACACACACACACACACCGACAACACACACACACACACACCGACAACACACACACACACACACGACAACACACACACACACACCGACACACACACACACACACACCGACAACACACACACACACACACACACACACACACACACACACACACCGACAACACACACACACACACACCGACAACACACACACACACACACCGACAACACACACACACACACACACCGACAACACACACACACACACACCGACAACACACACACACACACACCGACAACACACACACACACACCGACAACACACACACACACACACCGACAACACACACACACACACCGACAACACACACACACACACACCGACAACACACACACACACACACCGACAACACACACACACACACACCGACAACACACACACACACACCGACACACACACACACACACACCGACAACACACACACACACACACCGACAACACACACACACACACCGACAACACACACACACACACACGACAACACACACACACACACACACACACACACACACACACACACACACACACACACCGACAACACACACACACACACACCGACACACACACACACACACACACCGACAACACACACACACACACACCGACAACACACACACACACACCGACAACACACACACACACACACCGACAACACACACACACACACGACAACACACACACACACACCGACAACACACACACACACACACCGACAACACACACACACACACACCGACAACACACACACACACACCGACAACACACACACACACACCGACAACACACACACACACACCGACAACACACACACACACACCGACAACACACACACACACACACCGACAACACACACACACACACACCGACAACACACACACACACACACCGACAACACACACACACACACACCGACAACACACACACACACCGACAACACACACACACACACACCGACAACACACACACACACACCGACAACACACACACACACACACCGACAACACACACACACACACACCGACAACACACACACACACACACCGACAACACACACACACACACCGACAACACACACACACACACACCGACAACACACACACACACACACGACAACACACACACACACACACCGACAACACACACACACACACACCGACAACACACACACACACACACCGACACACACACACACACACACCGACAACACACACACACACACACGACAACACACACACACACACCGACACACACACACACACACACCGACAACACACACACACACACACCGACAACACACACACACACACCGACAACACACACACACACACACACACACACACACCGACAACACACACACACACACACACCGACAACACACACACACACACACCGACAACACACACACACACACCGACAACACACACACACACACCGACAACACACACACACACCGACAACACACACACACACACCGACAACACACACACACACACACCGACAACACACACACACACACACACCGACACACACACACACACACACACACCGACAACACACACACACACACCGACAACACACACACACACACCGACAACACACACACACACACCGACAACACACACACACACACACCGACAACACACACACACACACACACCGACAACACACACACACACACACCGACAACACACACACACACACCGACAACACACACACACACCGACAACACACACACACACACACACACACACACACACACACACACACACACACCGACAACACACACACACACACCGACAACACACACACACACACACCGACAACACACACACACACACACCGACAACACACACACACACACACGACAACACACACACACACACACACGACAACACACACACACACACACCGACAACACACACACACACACACCGACACACACACACACACACACACCGACAACACACACACACACACACGACAACACACACACACACACACACCGACACACACACACACACACACCGACAACACACACACACACACCGACAACACACACACACACACCGACAACACACACACACACACACCGACAACACACACACACACACACCGACAACACACACACACACACACCGACAACACACACACACACACACACCGACAACACACACACACACACACCGACAACACACACACACACACACACCGACAACACACACACACACACCGACACACACACACACACACACCGACAACACACACACACACACCGACAACACACACACACACACACACACGACAACACACACACACACACACCGACAACACACACACACACACACACCGACAACACACACACACACACACCGACAACACACACACACACACACCGACAACACACACACACACACCGACAACACACACACACACACACCGACAACACACACACACACACACACACACACACACACACACACACGACACACACACACACACCGACAACACACACACACACACACCGACACACACACACACACACACCGACACACACACACACACACCGACAACACACACACACACACCGACACACACACACACACACACCGACAACACACACACACACACCGACAACACACACACACACACACACGACACACACACACACACACACCGACAACACACACACACACACACACACACACACACACACACACACACACCGACAACACACACACACACACACACAACACACACACACACACACACACGACACACACACACACACACACCGACAACACACACACACACACACCGACAACACACACACACACACCGACAACACACACACACACACACCGACAACACACACACACACACACCGACAACACACACACACACACACGACAACACACACACACACACCGACAACACACACACACACACACACACACACACACACACACACCGACAACACACACACACACACACACCGACAACACACACACACACACACCGACAACACACACACACACACACACCGACAACACACACACACACACCGACAACACACACACACACACCGACAACACACACACACACACCGACAACACACACACACACACACCGACAACACACACACACACACACCGACAACACACACACACACACACACACACACACACACACACACACACACACACACACACACACCGACAACACACACACACACACCGACAACACACACACACACACCGACAACACACACACACACACACCGACACACACACACACACCGACAACACACACACACACACACCGACACACACACACACACACACACACACACACACACACACACACACACCGACAACACACACACACACACACCGACAACACACACACACACACCGACAACACACACACACACACACACCGACAACACACACACACACACCGACAACACACACACACACACACACACACACACACACACACACACCGACAACACACACACACACACGACAACACACACACACACACACACCACAACACACACACACACACCGACAACACACACACACACACACACCGACAACACACACACACACACACACACCACACACACACACACACACACCGACAACACACACACACACACACCGACACACACACACACACACACACCGACAACACACACACACACACACACCGACAACACACACACACACACACACGACACACACACACACACACGACAACACACACACACACACACACAACACACACACACACACACACACACACACGACACACACACACACACACACACCGACAACACACACACACACACACCGACAACACACACACACACACCGACACACACACACACACACCGACACACACACACACACACACCGACAACACACACACACACACACCGACAACACACACACACACACACACACACGACAACACACACACACACACACCGACAACACACACACACACACACACACACCGACAACACACACACACACACCGACAACACACACACACACAACACACACACACACACACGACAACACACACACACACACACCGACAACACACACACACACCGACAACAACACACACACACACACCGACAACACACACACACACACACCGACAACACACACACACACACACACACACACACCGACAACACACACACACACACACCGACACACACACACACACACGACAACACACACACACACACACCGACAACACACACACACACACCGACAACACACACACACACACCGACAACACACACACACACACGACAACACACACACACACACACACCGACACACACACACACACACACCGACAACACACACACACACACACACCGACAACACACACACACACACACACACACGACACACACACACACACACACACACACGACAACACACACACACACACACCGACAACACACACACACACACCGACAACACACACACACACACACGACACACACACACACACACACACCGACAACACACACACACACACACCGACAACACACACACACACACCGACAACACACACACACACACACCGACAACACACACACACACACACACACGACACACACACACACACCGACAACACACACACACACACCGACAACACACACACACACACACCGACAACACACACACACACACACCGACACACACACACACACACACACCGACAACACACACACACACGACACACACACACACACACCGACAACACACACACACACACCGACAACACACACACACACACACCGACAACACACACACACACACACCGACAACACACACACAACACACACACACACACACCGACAACACACACACACACACCGACAACACACACACACACACACCGACAACACACACACACACACACGACAACACACACACACACACACACCGACAACACACACACACACACACCGACAACACACACACACACCGACAACACACACACACACACACCGACAACACAACACACACACACACCGACAACACACACACACACACACGACAACACACACACACACACCGACAACACACACACACACACACACACCGACAACACACACACACACACCGACAACACACACACACACACCGACAACACACACACACACACACACACACCGACACACACACACACACACCGACAACACACACACACACACACCGACAACACACACACACACACACCGACAACACACACACACACACCGACAACACACACACACACACACCACACACACACACACACACCGACAACACACACACACACACACACACACGACACACACACACACACACACACACCGACAACACACACACACACACCGACAACACACACACACACACCGACAACACACACACACACACACACACACACACCGACAACACACACACACACACACCGACAACACACACACACACACACCGACACACACACACACACCGACAACACACACACACACACACGACACACACACACACACACACACACACACACACACCGACAACACACACACACACACACCGACACACACACACACACACACACCGACAACACACACACACACACCGACAACACACACACACACACACCGACAACACACACACACACACCGACAACACACACACACACACACCGACAACACACACACACACACACACCGACAACACACACACACACACACACCGACAACACACACACACACACACACACACACACACACACACACACACCGACAACACACACACACACACACACACACACACCGACAACACACACACACACACCGACCACACACACACACACACACACCGACAACACACACACACACACCGACAACACACACACACACACCGACAACACACACACACACACAACAACACACACACACACACACACACACACACACACACACCGACAACACACACACACACACCGACAACACACACACACACACCGACAACACACACACACACACCGACAACACACACACACACACCGACAACACACACACACACACACACCGACAACACACACACACACACACACGACACCACACACACACACACACCGACAACACACACACACACACACACACACACACACCGACAACACACACACACACACACCGACAACACACACACACACACACACCGACAACACACACACACACACACCGACAACACACACACACACACCGACAACACACACACACACACCGACAACACACACACACACACCGACAACACACACACACACACACCGACAACACACACACACACACACCGACAACACACACACACACACACGACAACACACACACACACACACGACAACACACACACACACACACACCGACAACACACACACACCGACAACACACACACACACACCGACAACACACACACACACACACCGACAACACACACACACACACACACCGACAACACACACACACACACACACACCGACAACACACACACACACACACACACACACACACACCGACAACACACACACACACACACCGACAAAACACACACACACACACCGACAACACACACACACACACACCGACAACACACACACACACACACACACACACCGACAACACACACACACACCGACAACACACACACACACACCGACAACACACACACACACACCGACAACACACACACACACACACACCGACAACACACACACACACACACCGACAACACACACACACACCGACACACACACACACACACACCGACAACACACACACACACACACCGACAACACACACACACACACACCGACACACACACACACACACACACACACCGACAACACACACACACACACCGACAACACACACACACACACCGACAACACACACACACACACACACACACACACCGACAACACACACACACACGACAACACACACACACACACACCGACAACACACACACACACACACCGACAACACACACACACACCGACAACACACACACACACAACACACACACACACACACCGACAACACACACACACACACACACCGACAACACACACACACACACACACCGACAACACACACACACACACACACCGACAACACACACACACACACACACGACACACACACACACACACACACCGACAACACACACACACACACACCGACACACACACACACACACACACCGACAACACACACACACACACCGACAACACACACACACACACCGACAACACACACACACACACACACACACACACACACACACCGACAACACACACACACACACACCGACACACACACACACACACACACCGACAACACACACACACACACACACGACAACACACACACACACACACACCGACAACACACACACACACACCGACAACACACACACACACACACCGACAACACACACACACACACCGACAACACACACACACACCGACAACACACACACACACACACACAACACACACACACACCGACAACACACACACACACACACACACACGACACACACACACACACACACACACCGACAACACACACACACACACCGACACACACACACACACACACCGACAACACACACACACACAACACACACACACCGACAACACACACACACACACACACCACACACACACACACACACACACCGACAACACACACACACCGACAACACACACACACACACCGACAACACACACACACACACACACACACACACCGACAACACACACACACACACCGACAACACACACACACACACACACACCGACAACACACACACACACACCGACAACACACACACACACACCGACAACACACACACACACACCGACAACACACACACACACACACACCGACAACACACACACACACACACACCGACAACACACACACACACACACACACCGACAACACACACACACACACACACACACACCGACACACACACACACCGACAACACACACACACACAACACACACACACCGACAACACACACACACACACCGACCACAACACACACACACACACACCGACAACACACACACACACACCGACAACACACACACACACACCGACAACACACACACACACCGACAACACACACACACACACACACACACACACACACACACCACACACACACACACACACACCGACAACACACACACACACACCGACAACACACACACACACACCGACAACACACACACACACACCGACAACACACACACACACACACCGACAACACACACACACACACACACACACACACACACACACACACCGACAACACACACACACACAACACACACACACCGACAACACACACACACACACACCGACAACACACACACACACACACCGACAACACACACACACACACACGACAACACACACACACACACCGACAACACACACACACACACCGACAACACACACACACACACCGACAACACACACACACACACACGACAACACATAAACACACACACACCGACAACACACACACACACACACTGACAACACACACACATACACACCGACAACACACACACACACACACACCGACAACACACACACACCGACAACACACACACACACACCGACAACACACACACACACACACACCGACAACACACACACACACACACACCGACAACACACACACTCACACACACACACCGACAACACACACACACACACACACACACACACACCGACAACACACACACACACACACCGACAAAACACACACGCACACACCGACAACACACACACACACACACCGACAACACACACACACACACACACACACCGACAACACACACACACACCGACACACACACACACACACCGACAACACACACACACACACCGACAACACACACACACACACACACCGACAACACACACACACACACACCGACAACACACACACACACACCGACAACACACACACACACACACCGACAACACAAAACACACACACACCGACAACACACACACACACACACCGACAACACACACACACACACACACACCGACACACACACACACACACACCGACAACACACACACACACACACCGACAACACACACACACACACGACACACACACACACACACACCGACAACACACACACACACACCGACAACACACACACACACACACCGACAACACACACACACACACACCGACAACACACACACACACACCGACAACACACACACACACACACCGACACACACACACACACCGACACACACACACACACACACACACACACACCGACAACACACACACACACACCGACAACACACACACACACACCGACAACACACACACACACACACCGACAACACACACACACACACACCGACAACACACACACACACCGACAACACACACACACACACACACACACACACACACACACCGACAACACACACACACACACGACAACACACACACACACACACACACACACACACACCGACAACACACACACACACACACACAACACACACACACACACACCGACACACACACACACACACACACACACACCGACAACACACACACACACACACCGACAACACACACACACACCACACCGACAACACACACACACACACACCGACAACACACACACACACACACACCGACAACACACACACACACACACCGACAACACACACACACACACCGACAACACACACACACACACACGACCACACACACACACACACACACCGACAACACACACACACACACACCGACAACACACACACACACACCGACAACACACACACACACACACCGACAACACACACACACACACACCGACAACACACACACACACACACACAGACACACACACACACACACACACACCGACAACACACACACACACACACACCGACAACACACACACACACACCGACACACACACACACACACGACAACACACACACACCGACAACACACACACACACACACACGACCACACACACACACACACACACCGACAACACACACACACACACCGACAACACACACACACACACACACACACACACACACACACACACCGACAACACACACACACACACACACACACACACACACACCGACACACACACACACACACACACACACCGACAACACACACACACACACCGACACACACACACACACACACACACACCGACAACACACACACACACCGACAACACACACACACACACACACACACACACCGACAAAACACACACGCACACACCGACAACACACACACACACACACACCGACAACACACCCACAACACACACACACACCGACAACACACACACACCGACAACACACACACACACACACACCGACAACACACACACACACACACCGACAACACACACACACACACACACACACACACCGACAACACACACACACACACACACACCGATAACACACACACACCGACAACACACACACACACACACCGACAACACACACACACACACCGACAACACACACACACACACCGACAACACACACACACACACACACCGACAACACACACACACACAACACACACACACCCACACACACACCGACAACACACACACACACACACACCGACAACACACACACACACACACACCGACAACACACACACACACACACACCGACAACACACACACACACACACCGACAACACACACACACACACCGACAACACACACACACACCGACAACACACACACACACACCGACAACACACACACACACACACCGACAACACATAAACACACACACACCGACAACACACACACACACACACTGACAACACACACACATACACACCGACAACACACACACACACACACACGACAACACACACACACCGACAACACACACACACACACCGACAACACACACACACACACACCGACAACACACACACACACACACACCGACAACACACACACTCACACACACACACCGACAACACACACACACACAACACACACACACACACCGACAACACACACACACACACCGACAAAACACACACGCACACACCGACAACACACACACACACACACCGACAACACACACACACACACACACACACCGACAACACACACACACACCGACACACACACACACACACACACACACACACCGACAACACACACACACACACACCACAACACACACACACACACCGACAACACACACACACACACCGACAACACACGACACACACACACACCGACAACACACACACACCGACAACACACACACACACACACCGACAACACACACACACACACACACACCGACAACACACACACACACACACACACCGACAACACACACACACACACACCGACAACACATAAACACACACACACCGACAACACACACACACACACACTGACAACACACACACATACACACCGACAACACACACACACACACACGACAACACACACACACACACACCGACAACACACACACACACACCGACAACACACACACACACACACACACACACACCGACAACACACACACACACACCGACAACACACACACACACACACCGACAACACACACACACACACACCGACAACACACACACACACACGACCGACAACACACACACACACCGACAACACACACACACACAACACACACACACACACACACACCGACAACACAAACACACACACACACACACACGACAACACACACACACACACACACACACCGACAACACACACACACACACACACACACACCGACAACACACACACACACCGACAACACACACACACACAACACACACACACCGACAACACACACACACACACACCGACACACACACACACACACACCGACAACACACACACACACACACCGACAACACACACACACACACACACCGACAACACACACCACACACCGACAACACACACACACACACCGACAACACACACACACACACACACACACACACACCGACAACACACACACACACACACGACACACACACACACACACACACCGACAACACACACACACACACCGACAACACACACACACACACACCGACAACACACACACCACACACCGACAACACACACACACACACACCGACAACACACACACACACACACACCGACAACACACACACACACACCGACAACACACACACACACACACACACCGACAACACACACACACACACCGACAACACACACACACAGCGACAACACACACACACACAACACACCGACAACACACACACACACACCAACAACACACACACACACACACCGACACACACACACACACACACCGACACACACACACACACACACACACCGACAACACACACACACACACCGACAACACACACACACACCGACAACACACACACACACACACACACACCGACAACACACACACACACACCGACAACACACACACACACACACACACACCGACAACACACACACACACCGACAACACACACACACAACACACACACACACACCGACAAAACACACACGCACACACCGACAACACACACACACACACACACCGACAACACACCCACAACACACACACACACCGACAACACACACACACCGACAACACACACACACACACACACCGACAACACACACACACACACACCGACAACACACACACACACACACACACACACACCGACAACACACACACACACACACACACCGATAACACACACACACCGACAACACACACACACACACACCGACAACACACACACACACACCGACAACACACACACACACACCGACAACACACACACACACACCACCGACAACACACACACACACAACACACACACACCCACACACACACCGACAACACACACACACACACACACCGACAACACACACACACACACACACCGACAACACACACACACACACACACCGACAACACACACACACACACACACCGACAACACACACACACACACCGACAACACACACACACACCGACAACACACACACACACACCGACAACACACACACACACACACCGACAACACATAAACACACACACACCGACAACACACACACACACACACTGACAACACACACACATACACACCGACAACACACACACACACACACCGACAACACACACACACCGACAACACACACACACACACCGACAACACACACACACACACCGACAACACACACACACACACACACACCGACAACACACACACTCACACACACACACCGACAACACACACACACACAACACACACACACACACCGACAACACACACACACCGACAAAACACACACGCACACACCGACAACACACACACACACACACCGACAACACACACACAACACTCACACACACACACCGACAACACACACACACACCGACAACACACACACACACACCGACAACACACACACACACACCGACAACACACACACACACACACAAACCGACAACACACACACACACACACCGACAACACACACACACACCGACAACACACACACACACACACACCGACAACACATAAACACACACACACCGACAACACACACACACTGACAACACACACACATACACACCGACAACACACACACACACACACACCGACAACACACACACACACACCGACAACACACACACACACACCGACAACACACACACACACACACACACACACACACACCGACAACACACACACACACCGACAACACACACACACACACACCGACAACACACACACACACAGACCGACAACACACACACACACCGACAACACACACACACACAACACACACACACACACACACCGACAACACAAACACACACACACACACAACGACAACACACACACACACACACACACCGACAACAGACACACACACACACCGACAACACACACACACACAGCGACAACACACACACACACAACACACACACACCGACAACACACACACACACACACACCGACCACACACACACACAAACACACCGAGAACACACACACACACACCGACAACACACACACACACACCGACAACACACACACACAACACACACACACACACCGACAACACACACACACACACACCGACCACACACACACACAAACACACCGACAACACACACACACACACCGACAACACACACACACACACCGACAACACACACACACACACCGACAACACACACACACACACACACCGACAACACAAACACACACACACACACCGACAACACACACACACACACCGACAACACACACACACACACACACGACAACAAACACACACCGACAACACACACACACACAACACACACACACCGACAACACACACACACACACACCGACCACACACACACACAAACACACCGACAACACACACACACACACCGACAACACACACACACACACCGACAACACACACACACACACACCGACAACACACACACACACACCGACAACACACACACACACACACACACACACACACACAAACACCAGCAACACACACAAACACACCGACAACACACACACACACACCGACAACACACACACACACACCGACAACACACACACACACACACCGACAACACACACACACACACACACCGACAACACAAACACACACACACACCGACAACACACACACACACACACACCGACAACACACACACACACACACACACCGACAACAAACACACACCGACAACACACACACACACAACACACACACACCGACAACACACACACACACACACCGACCACACACACACAAACACACCGACAACACACACACACACACACCGACAACACACACACACACCGACAACACACACACACACACCGACAACAAACACACACACACACCCAACACACACACACACACACACACACACACACAAACACCAGCAACACACACACACATACCCACAACACACACACACACACCGACAACACACACACACACACACCGACAACACACACACACACACACCGACAACACATACACACACACACACCGACAACACACACACACACACCGACAACACACACAAACACAACACACACACACCGACAACACACACACACACACAGCGACAACACACACACACAAACACACCGACAACACACACACACACACCAACAACACACACACACACACACACCGACAACACACACACACACACCGACAACACACACACACACACACACACACACCGACAACACACACACACCGACAACACACACACACACACCGACAACACACACACACACACACACACACCGACAACACACACACACACACCGACAACACACACACACACACACACACACACCGACAACACACACACACACCCCGACAACACACACACACACAACACACACACACACACACCGACAAAACACACGCACACACCGACAACACACACACACACACACACACACCGACAACACACACACACACAAACACCAGCAACACACACACACACACACACCGACAACACACACACACACACACACTGACAACACACACACACCGACAACACACACACACACACACACACCGACAACACACACACACACACACCGACAACACACACACACCGACAACACACACACACACACACCGACAACACACACACACACCGACAACACACACACACACAACACCGACAACACACACACACACACCGACAACACACACACACACACACACCGACAACACACACACACACACACACTGACAACACACACACACACACACACACCGACAACACACACACACCGACAACACACACACACACACCGACAACACACACACACACACACCGACAACACACACACACACAACACACACACACACACCGACAACACACACACACACACACCGACAACACACACACACACACCGACAACACACACACACACACACACCGACAACACACACACACACACACACCGACAACACACACACACACACCGACAACACACACACACACACACCGACAACACACACACACACCGACAACACACACACACACACCAACAACACACACACACACACCGACAACACACACACACACACCGACAACACACCGACAACACACACACACACCGACAACACACACACACCGACAACACACACACACACACACTGACAACACACACACACACACACCGACAACACACACACACACACCGACAACACACACACACACACACCGACAAAACATAAACACACACACACCGACAACACACACACACACACCGACAACACACACACACACACACCGACAACACATAAACACACACACACCGACAACACACACACACACACACTGACAACACACACACATACACACCGACAACACACACACACACACCGACAACACACACACACACCGACAACACACACACACACCTACAACACACACACACACACACCGACAACACACACACACACAACACACACACACACACCGACAACACACACACACACACACCGACAACACACACACACACACCGACAACACACACACACACACACACCGACAACACACACACACACACACCGACAACACACACACACACACCGACAACACACACACACACACACCGACAACACACACACCGACAACACACACACACACACCAACAACACACACACACACACCGACAACACACACACACACACCGACAACACACCGACAACACACACACACACCGACAACACACACACACCGACAACACACACACACACACACACACACCGACAACACACACACACACACACACACACACCGACAACACACACACACACACACACACACCGACAACACACACACACACACACTGACAACACACACACACACACACCGACAACACACACACACACACCGACAACACACACACACACACACCGACAACACATAAACACACACACACCGACAACACACACACACACACACTGACAACACACACACATACACACCGACAACACACACACACACACCGACAACACACACACACACACCGACAACACACACACACACACCGACAACACACACACACACCGACAACACACACACACACAACACACACACACACACACACACACCGACAACACAAACACACACACACACACACACCGACAACACACACACACACACACACCGACAACACACACACACACACACACTGACAACACACACACACCGACAACACACACACACACACACCGACAACACACACACACACACACCGACAACACACACACACCGACAACACACACACACACACACACACACACCGACAACACACACACACACCGACAACACACACACACACACACCACCGACAACACACACACACACCGACAACACACACACAACACCGACATCACACACACACACACCGACAACACACACACACACACACACCGACAACACACACACACACACACACTGACAACACACACACACACCGACAACACACACACACCGACAACACACACACACACACACACACCGACAACACACACACACACACACCGACAACACACACACACACAACACACACACACACACCGACAACACACACACACACACACCGACAACACACACACACACACCGACAACACACACACACACACACACACCGACAACACACACACACACACACCGACAACACACACACACCGACAACACACACACACACACACCGACAACACACACACACACCGACAACACACACACACACAACACCGACAACACACACACACCGACAACACACACACACACACACACCGACAACACACACACACGCACACACTGACAACACACACACACACACCACCGACAACACACACACACCGACAACACACACACACACACACCGACAACACACACACACACACACCGACAACACACACACACACAACACACACACACACACCGACAACACACACACACACACACCGACAACACACACACACACACCGACAACACACACACACACACACACCGACAACACACACACACCGACAACACACACACACACACCGACAACACACACACACACCGACAACACACACACACACCGACAACACACACACACACACCAACAACACACACACACACACCGACAACACACACACACACACCGACAACACACCGACAACACACACACACACCGACAACACACACACACCGACAACACACACACACAGACACACCGACAACACACACACACACACACACACACCGACAACACACACACACACACACATACACCGACAACACACACACACACACACTGACAACACACACACACACACACCGACAACACACACACACACACCGACAACACACACACACACACAACGACAACACATAAACACACACACACCGACAACACACACACACACACACTGACAACACACACACATACACACCGACAACACACACACACACACCGACAACACACACACACACACCGACAACACACACACACACCGACAACACACACACACACACACCGACAACACACACACACACACACCGACAACACACACACACACCGACAACACACACACACACAACACACACACACACACACACACACCGACAACACAAACACACACACACACACACACCGACAACACACACACACACACACACCGACAACACACACACACACACACACTGACAACACACACACACCGACAACACACACACACACACACCGACAACACACACACACACACACACCGACAACACACACACACCGACAACACACACACACACACACACACACACCGACAACACACACACACACCGACAACACACACACACACAACACCGACAACACACACACACACCGACAACACACACACACACACACCGACAACACACACACACACACCGACAACACACACACACACACACACACACACACACAAACACCAGCAACACACACAAACACACCGACAACACACACACACACACCGACAACACACACACACACAAACACCAGCAACACACACAAACACACCGACAACACACACACACACACGACAACACACACACACCGACAACACACACACACACACCGACAACACAAACACACACACACACACCGACAACACACACACACACACACACCGACACACACACACACACACACACCGACAACACACACACACACCCGACAACACACACACACACACACACACACACACACCGACAACACACCACACACCACAACACACACACACACACACACACACCGACCACACACACACACAAACACACCGACACACACACACACACACACCGACAACACACACACACACACACCGACAACACACACACACCGACAACACACACACACACACACACCGACAACACACACACACACACACCGACAACACACACACACACCGACAACACACACACACACAACACCGACAACACACACACACACCGACAACACACACACACACAACACCGACATCACACACACACACACCGACAACACACACACACACACACACCGACAACACACACACACACACACACTGACAACACACACACACACACGACAACACACACACACCGACAACACACACACACACACACACACCGACAACACACACACACACACACCGACAACACACACACACACAACACACACACACACACCGACAACACACACACACACACACCGACAACACACACACACACACCGACAACACACACACACACACACACACCGACAACACACACACACACACACCGACAACACACACACACACGACCGACACACACACACACACACACACCGACAACACACACACACACCGACAACACACACACACACAACACCGACAACACACACACACACACCGACAACACACACACACACACACACCGACAACACACACACACACACACACCGACAACACACACACACACCGACACACACACACACACACACACCGACAACACACACACACACACACCGACAACACACACACACACACCGACAACACACACACACACACACACACACACACACACACACACACACCGACAACACACACACACACACCGACAACACACACACACACACACCGACAACACACACACACACACCGACAACACACACACACACACACCGACAACACACACACACACACCGACAACACACACACACACACACACCGACAACACACACACACACACGACACACACACACACACACCACAACACACACACACACACACCGACAACACACACACACACAACACACACACACACACCGACAACACACACACACACACACCGACAACACACACACACACACCGACAACACACACACACACACACACCGACAACACACACACACACACACCGACAACACACACACACACACCGACACACACACACACACCGACAACACACACACCGACAACACACACACACACACACACAACACACACACACACACCGACAACACACACACACACACCGACACACACGACAACACACACACACACCGACAACACACACACACCGACAACACACACACACACACACACACACCGACACACACACACACACACACACACACACCGACAACACACACACACACACACACACACCGACAACACACACACACACACACTGACAACACACACACACACACACCGACAACACACACACACACACCGACAACACACACACACACACACCGACAACACACACACACACACACCGACAACACACACACACACACACCGACAACACACACACACACACACCGACAACACACACACACACACCGACAACACACACACACACACCGACAACACACACACACACACCGACAACACACACACACACACCGACAACACACACACACACACACACACACACACACACACACACCGACAACACAAACACACACACACACACACACCGACACACACACACACACACACACCGACAACACACACACACACACACACGACAACACACACACACCGACAACACACACACACACACACCGACAACACACACACACACACACCGACACACACACACACACCGACAACACACACACACACACACACACACACCGACAACACACACACACACCGACAACACACACACACACACACACCGACAACACACACACACACCGACAACACACACACACACACCGACAACACACACACACACACCGACAACACACACACACACACACCGACAACACACACACACACACACACGACAACACACACACACACCGACAACACACACACACCGACACCACACACACACACACACACCGACAACACACACACACACACACCGACAACACACACACACACAACACACACACACACACCGACAACACACACACACACACACCGACAACACACACACACACACCGACAACACACACACACACACACACCGACAACACACACACACACACACCGACAACACACACACACCGACAACACACACACACACACACCGACAACACACACACACACCGACAACACACACACACACAACACCGACAACACACACACACCGACAACACACACACACACACACACCGACAA
>NW_027675561.1:0-7500 GCF_965601325.2 Salmo salar | reverse complement strand
ACACACACACACCGACAACACACACACACACACCCACAACACACACACACACACACCGACAACACACACACACACACACCGACAACACACACACACACACACCGACAACACAACACACACACACACCGACAACACACACACACACACCGACAACACACACACACACACACCGACAACACACACACACACACACGACAACACACACACACACACACACCGACAACACACACACACACACACAACAACACACACACACACACCGACAACACACACACACACACCGACAACACACACACACACACACACACACCGACAACACACACACACCGACAACACACACACACACACCGACAACACACACACACACACACACCGACAACACACACACACACACCGACAACACACACACACACACACACACACACCGACAACACACACACACACACCGACAACACACACACACACAACACACACACACACACCGACAACACACACACACACACACCGACAACACACACACACACACACACACCCGACAACACACACACACACAACACCACAACACACACACACACACCGACAACACACACACACACACACACGACAACACACACACACCGACAACACACACACACACACACACACCGACAACACACACACACACACACCGACAACACACACACACCGACAACACACACACACACACACCGACACACACACACACACACCGACAACACACACACACACACACCGACAACACACACACACACACCGACAACACACACACACACACACACCGACAACACACACACACACACACACCGACAACACACACACACACACACACCGACAACACACACACACCGACAACACACACACACACACACCGACAACACACACACACACACACCGACAACACACACACACACAACACACACACACACACCGACAACACACACACACACACACCGACAACACACACACACACACCGACAACACACACACACACACACACCGACAACACACACACACACACACCGACAACACACACACACACACCGACAACACACACACACACACACCGACACACACACACACACACCGACAACACACACACACCGACAACACACACACACACACACCGACAACACACACACACACACACCGACAACACACACACACCGACAACACACACACACACACACACACACACACACACACACCGACAACACACACACACACCGACAACACACACACACACACACCGACAACACACACACACACCGACAACACACACACACACACACCGACAACACACACACACACACCGACAACACACACACACACACACCACACACACACACACACACCGACAACACACACACACACACCGACAACACACACACACACACACCGACAACACACACACACACACCGACAACACACACACACACACACCGACAACACACACACACACACACACCGACAACACAACACACACACACACACCGACAACACACACACACACACACACCGACAACACACACACACACACACACACCGACAACACACACACACCGACAACACACACACACACAACACACACACCGACAACACACACACACACACACCGACAACACACACACACACACACACCGACAACACACACACACACACACACACACACACACACACACACACCGACACACACACACACACACACCGACAACACACACACACACACCGACAACACACACACACACACACACACACACACACACACCGACAACACACACACACACACCGACAACACACACACACACACACACACACACACACACACACACACACACACACCGACAACACACACACACACACCGACAACACACACACACACACACCGACAACACACACACACACACACCGACACACACACACACACACACCGACAACACACACACACACACACCGACAACACACACACACACACGACAACACACACACACACACACCGACAACACACACACACACACACCGACAACACACACACACACACCGACAACACACACACACACACACCGACAACACACACACACACACACACCGACAACACACACACACACACACACACACACACACACACACACACACACACACACACACACACACACCGACAACACACACACACACACACCGACAACACACACACACACACACCGACAACACACACACACACGACACACACACACACACACACCGACAACACACACACACACACACCGACAACACACACACACACACCGACAACACACACACACACACACCGACAACACACACACACACACACCGACAACACACACACACACACCGACAACACACACACACACACACCGACAACACACACACACACACCGACAACACACACACACACCGACAACACACACACACACACACCGACAACACACACACACACACACCGACAACACACACACACACACACGACAACACACACACACACACACACACACACACACCACACACACACACACACACCGACAACACACACACACACACACACCGACAACACACACACAACACACCGACAACACACACACACACACACCGACACACACACACACACACACCGACAACACACACACACACACACACACACACACACACCGACACACACACACACACACACACCGACAACACACACACACACACCGACAACACACACACACACACCGACAACACACACACACACACACCGACAACACACACACACACACACCGACAACACACACACACACACACCGACACACACACACACACACACACCGACAACACACACACACACACGACAACACACACACACACACACACACACACGACAACACACACACACACACCGACAACACACACACACACACCGACAACACACACACACACACACACCGACAACACACACACACACACACCGACAACACACACACACACACCGACAACACACACACACACACCGACAACACACACACACACACCGACAACACACACACACACACACACACACACACACACACACACACCGACAACACACACACACACACCGACAACACACACACACACACACCGACAACACACACACACACACACCGACAACACACACACACACACACCGACAACACACACACACACACACCGACAACACACACACACACACCGACAACACACACACACACACACCGACAACACACACACACACACACGACAACACACACACACACACACACCGACAACACACACACACACACACCGACAACACACACACACACACCGACAACACACACACACACACCGACAACACACACACACACACACACACACCGACACACACACACACACACGACACACACACACACACACACACACACACCGACACACACACACACACACACCGACACACACACACACACACACCGACAACACACACACACACACACACACACACACACACACACACACACACACACACACGACACACACACACACACGACAACACACACACACACACCGACAACACACACACACACACACCGACAACACACACACACCACACACACACACCGACAACACACACACACACACACACACAACACACACACACACACCGACAACACACACACACACACACACGACAACACACACACACACACACACACACACACACACACACACACCGACAACACACACACACACACACCGACAACACACACACACACACCGACAACACACACACACACACACCGACAACACACACACACACACACACACACACACACACCGACACACACACACACACACCGACAACACACACACACACACCGACAACACACACACACACACACACGACAACACACACACACACACCGACAACACACACACACACACCGACAACACACACACACACACCGACAACACACACACACACACACACGACAACACACACACACACAACACACACACACACACCGACAACACACACACACACACACACCGACAACACACACACACACACGACACACACACACACACACACACACACACACACACCGACAACACACACACACACACCGACAACACACACACACACACACCGACAACACACACACACACACCGACAACACACACACACACACACCGACAACACACACACACACACACCGACAACACACACACACCGACAACACACACACACACACACCGACAACACACACACACACACCGACAACACACACACACACACACCGACAACACACACACACACACCGACAACACACACACACACACACCGACAACACACACACACACACACACACACACACACACACACACACACCGACAACACACACACACACACCGACAACACACACACACACACACCGACAACACACACACACACACACCGACAACACACACACACACACACGACACACACACACACACACCGACAACACACACACACACACACCGACAACACACACACACACACCGACAACACACACACACACACACACACACACACACACACACACACCGACAACACACACACACACACCGACAACACACACACACACACACCGACAACACACACACACACACCGACAACACACACACACCGACAACACACACACACACACACCGACAACACACACACACACACACCGACAACACACACACACACACACACACACACACACACACACACACACACCGACAACACACACACACACCGACAACACACACACACACAACACCGACAACACACACACACACACCGACACACACACACACACACACACCGACAACACACACACACACACCGACAACACACACACACACACACACACACACACACACACACACCGACAACACACACAACACACACCGACAACACACACACACACCACCGACACACACACACACACACACCGACAACACACACACACACACACCGACACACACACACACACACACACCGACAACACACACACACACACACACCGACAACACACACACACACACACACCGACAACACACACACACACACACACACACACACACACACACACCGACAACACACACACACACAACACACACACACCGACAACACACACACACACACACCGACAACACACACACACAACACACCGACACACACACACACACACACCGACAACACCACACACACACACCGACAACACACACACACACACCGACAACACACACACACACACCGACAACACACACACACACACACACCGACAACACACACACACACACACACACACACACACACACACCGACAACACACACACACACACCGACAACACACACACACACACACGACAACACACACACACACACACCGACAACACACACACACACACGACAACACACACACACACACACCGACAACACACACACACACACACCGACAACACACCACACACACACACACCGACAACACACACACACACACCGACAACACACACACACACACACCGACAACACACACACACACACACCGACAACACACACACACACACACACACCGACAACACACACACACACACACGACACACACACACACACACACACCGACAACACACACACACACACCGACAACACAACACACACACACACACACCGACAACACACACACACACACACACACACACACACACACCGACAACACACACACACACACACCGACAACACACACACACACACCGACAACACACACACACACACACACACACACACACCGACAACACACACACACACCACCGACACACACACACACACACAACACACACACACACACACGACAACACACACACACACACACCGACAACACACACACACACACCACACACACCGACAACACACACACACACACACACCAGCAACACACACACACACACCGACAACACACACACACACACACACGACAACACACACACACCGACAACACACACACACACACACACACCGACAACACACACACACACACACCGACAACACACACACACCGACAACACACACACACACACACCGACAACACACACACACACCGACAACACACACACACACACACCGACAACACACACACACACACCGACAACACACACACACACACACACCGACAACACACACACACACACACACGACAACACACACACACACACACACCGACACACACACACACACCGACAACACACACACACACACACCGACAACACACACACACACACACCGACAACACACACACACACACACACACACACACACACCGACAACACACACACACACACACCGACAACACACACACACACCGACAACACACACACACACACACACCGACAACACACACACACACACACCGACAACACACACACACACACCGACAACACACACACACACACACCGACAACACACACACACACACCGACAACACACACACACACACGACAACACACACACACACACACCGACAACACACACACACACACACGACAACACACACACACACACACACACACGACAACACACACACACCGACAACACACACACACACACACACACACACACACACACACACACCGACAACACACACACACACACCGACAACACACACACACACACCGACAACACACACACACACACCGACAACACACACACACACACACGACAACACACACACACACACACACCGACAACACACACACACACACACCGACAACACACACACACACACACGACAACACACACACACACACACCGACAACACACACACACACACACCGACAACACACACACACACACACACGACAACACACACACACACACACACCGACAACACACACACACACCGACAACACACACACACACACACACACACACACACACACACACCGACACCACACACACACACACACACACCGACAACACACACACACACACACCGACAACACACACACACACACACACGACAACACACACACACCGACAACACACACACACACACCGACAACACACACACACACACACCGACAACACACACACACACACCGACAACACACACACACACACCGACAACACACACACACACACCGACAACACACACACACACACACAACACACACACACACACACACACACCGACAACACACACACACACACACCGACACACACACACACACACACCGACAACACACACACACACACAACACACACGACACACACACACACACACACCGACAACACACACACACACACACCGACAACACACACACACCACACACACACACACACACACACACACCGACAACACACACACACACACACCGACAACACACACACACCGACACACACACACACACACACACCGACAACACACACACACACCGACAACACACACACACACACACCGACAAC
>NW_027675560.1:72500-79600 GCF_965601325.2 Salmo salar | reverse complement strand
CACACACACACACACCGACAACACACACAAACACAACACACACACACACACACCGACAACACACACACACACACAGCGACAACACACACACACAAACACACCGACAACACACACACACACACCGACAACACACACACACACACCGACAACACACACACACACACCGACAACACACACACACACACCGACAACACACACACACACACCGACAACACACACACACACACACCGACAACACACACACACACCGACAACACACACACACACACGCACACACACCGACAACACACACACACACCGACAACACACACACACACCGACAACACACACACACACACCGACAAAACACACACGCACACACCGACAACACACACACACACACACACACACCGACAACACACACACACACAAACACCAGCAACACACACACACACCGACAACACACACACACACACACACTGACAACACACACACACCGACAACACACACACACACACACCGACAACACACACACACACACCGACAACACACACACACACCGACAACACACACACACACACACACACACACACCGACAACACACACACACACCGACAACACACACACACACAACACCGACAACACACACACACACACCGACAACACACACACACACACACACCGACAACACACACACACACACACACTGACAACACACACACACACACCGACAACACACACACACCGACAACACACACACACACACACCGACAACACACACACACACACACCGACACACACACACACACACAACACACACACACACACCGACAACACACACACACACACACCGACAACACACACACACACACCGACAACACACACACACACACACACAGACAACACACACACACACACACACGACAACACACACACACACACCGACAACACACACACACACACACACACCGACACACACACACACACACCGACAACACACACACACACAACACACACACACACACACCGACAACACACACACACACACACACACCAACAACACACACACACACACCGACAACACACACACACACACCGACAACACACCGACAACACACACACACACCGACAACACACACACACACGACAACACACACACACACACACCGACAACACACACACACACACACCGACAACACACACACACACACACACACACCGACAACACACACACACACACACCGACAACACACACACACACACACCGACAACACACACACACACACCGACAACACACACACACACACACCGACAACACATAAACACACACACACCGACAACACACACACACACACACTGACAACACACACACACACACACCGACAACACACACACACACACCGACCACACACACACACACACACACCGACAACACACACACACGCACCGACAACACACACACACACACACACACACACACCGACAACACACACACACACCGACAACACACACACACACACACCGACAACACACACACACACACACCGACAACACACACACACACACACCTTCAACACACACACACACCGACAACACACACACACACACCGACAACACACACACACACACCGACAACACAAACACACACACACACACACACCGACAACACACACACACACACACACACACCGACAACACACACACACACACACACACACACACCGACACACAAACACACACACCGACAACACACACACACACACACACACACACCACCGACAACACACACACACACACACCGACCACACACACACACAAACACACCGACAACACACACACACACACACACAGACAACACACACACACACGACAACACACACACACACACACCGACAACACACACACACACACACACCGACAACACACACACACACCGACAACACACACACACACAACACACACACACACACCGACAACACACACACACACACACACACCAACAACACACACACACACACCGACAACACACACACACACACCGACAACACACCGACAACACACACACACACCGACAACACACACACACCGACAACACACACACACACACACCGACAACACACACACACACACACACCGACAACACACACACACACACACACACACCGACAACACACACACACACACACCGACAACACACACACACACACACCGACAACACACACACACACACCGACAACACACACACACACACACCGACAACACATAAACACACACACACCGACAACACACACACACACACACTGACAACACACACACATACACACCGACAACACACACACACACACCGACCACACACACACACACACACACCGACAACACACACACACGCACCGACAACACACACACACACACACACACACACACCGACAACACACACACACACCGACAACACACACACACACACACCGACAACACACACACACACACACCGACAACACACACACACACACCTTCAACACACACACACACCGACAACACACACACACACAACACACACACACACACACCGACAACACAAACACACACACACACACACACCGACAACACACACACACACACACACACACCGACAACACACACACACACACACACACACACCGACAACAAACACACACACCGACAACACACACACACACAACACACACACACCGACAACACACACACACACACACCGACCACACACACACACAAACACACCGACAACACACACACACACACCGACAACACACACACACCGACAACACACACACACACACACCGACAACACACACACACACACCGACAACACACACACACACACACACACACACACACACACCGACAACACACACACACCGACAACACACACACACACACACACCAGCAACACACACACACATACCGACAACACACACACACACACACCGACAACACACACACACACCGACAACACACACACACACACACCGACAACACACACACACACACACACCGACAACACACACACACACACCGACAACACACACACACACACACACACACCGACAACACACACACACAGCGACAACACACACACACAAACACATCGACAACACACACACACACACCAACACACACACACACACACCGACAACACACACACACACACCGACAACACACACACACACACACACACACACCGACAACACACACACACACACACACGACACACACACACCGACAACACACACACGACAACACACACACACACACCGACAACACACACACACACCACACCGACAACACATAAACACACACACACCGACAACACACACACACACACACTGACAACACACACACATACACACCGACAACACACACACACACACCGACCACACACACACACACACACACCGACAACACACACACACGCACCGACAACACACACACACACACACACACACACACCGACAACACACACACACACCGACAACACACACACACACACACCGACAACACACACACACACACACCGACAACACACACACACACACCTTCAACACACACACACACCGACAACACACACACACACAACACACACACACACACACCGACAACACAAACACACACACACACACACACCGACAACACACACACACACACACACACACCGACAACACACACACACACACACACACACACCGACAACAAACACACACACCGACAACACACACACACACAACACACACACACCGACAACACACACACACACACACCGACCACACACACACACAAACACACCGACAACACACACACACACACCGACAACACACACACACCGACAACACACACACACACACACCGACAACACACACACACACACCGACAACACACACACACACACACACACACACACACACACCGACAACACACACACACCGACAACACACACACACACACACACCAGCAACACACACACACATACCGACAACACACACACACACACACCGACAACACACACACACACCGACAACACACACACACACACACCGACAACACACACACACACACACACCGACAACACACACACACACACCGACAACACACACACACACACACACACACCGACAACACACACACACAGCGACAACACACACACACAAACACATCGACAACACACACACACACACCAACAACACACACACACACACCGACAACACACACACACACACCGACAACACACACACACACACACACACACACCGACAACACACACACACACACCGACAACACACACACACACACCGACAACACACACACACACAACACACACACACACACCGACAACACACACACACACACACCGACAAAACACACACGCACACACCGACAACACACACACACACACACCGACAACACACACACACACACACACACCGACAACACACACACACACCGACAACACACACACACACAACACACACACACACCGACAACACACACACACACACACCAACAACACACACACACCGACAACACACACACACACACCGACAACACACCGACAACACACACACACACCGACAACACACACACACCGACAACACACACACACACACACCGACAACACACACACACACACACACACCGACAACACACACACACACACACACACCGACAACACACACACACACACACCGACGACAACACACACACACATACCGACAACACACACACACACACACCGACAACACATAAACACACACACACCGACAACACACACACACACACACTGACAACACACACACATACACACCGACAACACACACACACACACCGACAACACACACAAACACACCGACAACACACACACACACACCGACAACACACACACACACACACACACACACACCGACAACACACACACACACCGACAACACACACACACACACACCGACAACACACACACACACCGACAACACACACACACACACACCGACAACACACACACACACCGACAACACACACACACACAACACACACACACACACACCGACAACACACACACACACACACACACACACACCGACAACAAACACACACACCGACAACACACACACACACAACACACACACACCGACAACACACACACACACACACACACACGACAACACACACACACACCGACAACACACACACACACACACACACACACACCGACAACACACCGACAACACACACACACACCGACAACACACACACACCGACAACACTCACACACACACCGACAACACACACACACACACCGACAACACACACACACACACCGACAACACACACACACACAAACACCAGCAACACACACACACACACCGACAACACACACACACACACACACTTACAACACACACACACCGACAACACACACACACACACACCGACAACACACACACACACACACCGACAACACACACACACCGACAACACACACACACACACACACACACACGACAACACACACACACACCGACAACACACACACACACAACACCGACAACACACACACACACACCGACAACACACACACACCGAAAACACACACACACACACACACTGACAACACACACACACACACACACACCGACAACACACACACACACACACACCGACAACACACACACACACACACACACCGACAACACACACACACCGACAACACACACACACACACACACACACACCGACAACACACACACACACACACCGACAACACACACACACACACACACCGACAACACACACACACACACCGACAACACACACACACACACACCGACAACACACACACACACCGACAACACACACACACACAACACACACACACACCGACAACACACACACACACACACACTGACAACACACACACACACACCGACAACACACACACACACACACCGACAACACACACACACACACACATACACCGACAACACACACACACCGACAACACACACACACACACACACACACACACACACCGACAACACACACACACACAACACACACACACCGACAACACACACACACACACACCGACAACACACACACACACACCGACAACACACACACCGACAACACACACACACACACACCGACAACACACACACACACACCGACAACACACACACACACACACACACACCGACAACACACACACACACCGACAACACACACACACACAACACACACACACACACCGACAACACACACACACACACCGACAACACACACACACACACCGACAACACACACACACACACACACCGACAACACACCGACAACACACACACACACCGACAACACACACACACCGACAACACACACACACACACACCGACAACACACACACACACACACCGACAACACACACACACACACACACACACCGACAACACACACACACACACACCGACAACACACACACACACACCGACAACACACACACACACCGACAACACACACACACACACACCGACAACACATAAACACACACACACCGACAACACACACACACACACACTGACAACACACACACATACACACCGACAACACACACACACACACCGACAACACACACATACACACCGACAACACACACACACACACCGACAACACACACACACACACACACACACACACCGACAACACACACACACACCGACAACACACACACACACACACCGACAACACACACACACACACACCGACAACACACACACACACCGACAACACACACACACACACACCGACAACACACACACACACACCGACAACACACACACACACCGACAACACACACACACACAACACACACACACACACACACCGACAACACAAACACACACACACACACACCGACAACACACACACACACACACACACACACCGACAACACACACACACACACACACACACCGACAACAAACACACACACCGACAACACACACACACACAACACACACACACCGACAACACACACACACACCGACCACACACACACACAAACACACCGACAACACACACACACACACCGACAACACACA
>NW_027675560.1:65000-67500 GCF_965601325.2 Salmo salar | reverse complement strand
ACACCGACAACACACACACACACACACACACACCGACAACACACACACACACAAACACCAGCAACACACACACACACCGACAACACACACACACACACACACTGACAACACACACACACCGACAACACACACACACACACACCGACAACACACACACACACACCGACAACACACACACACACCGACAACACACACACACACACACACACACACACCGACAACACACACACACACCGACAACACACACACACACAACACCGACAACACACACACACACACCGACAACACACACACACACACACACCGACAACACACACACACACACACACTGACAACACACACACACACACCGACAACACACACACACCGACAACACACACACACACACACCGACAACACACACACACACACACCGACAACACACACACACACAACACACACACACACACCGACAACACACACACACACACACCGACAACACACACACACACACCGACAACACACACACACACACACACAGACAACACACACACACACACAACGACAACACACACACACACACCGACAACACACACACACACACACCGACAACACACACACACACACACCTTCAACACACACACACACCGACAACACACACACACACAACACACACACACACACACACCGACAACACAAACACACACACACACACACACCGACAACACACACACACACACACACACACCGACAACACACACACACACACACACACACACCGACAACAAACACACACACCGACAACACACACACACACAACACACACACACCGACAACACACACACACACACACCGACCACACACACACACAAACACACCGACAACACACACACACACACCGACAACACACACACACCGACAACACACACACACACACACCGACAACACACACACACACACCGACAACACACACACACACACACACACACACACACACACCGACAACACACACACACCGACAACACACACACACACACCGACAACACACACACACACACACCGACAACACACACACACACCGACAACACACACACACACAACACACACACACACCGACAACACACACACACACACACACTGACAACACACACACACACACCGACAACACACACACACACACACCGACAACACACACACACACACACATACACCGACAACACACACACACCGACAACACACACACACACACACACACACACACACACACACCGACAACACACACACACACAACACACACACACCGACAACACACACACACACACACCGACAACACACACACACACACACCGACAACACACACACACACACCGACAACACACACACCGACAACACACACACACACACACCGACAACACACACACACACACCGACAACACACACACACACACACACACACCGACAACACACACACACACCGACAACACACACACACACAACACACACACACACACCGACAACACACACACACACACCGACAACACACACACACACACCGACAACACACACACACACACACACCGACAACACACCGACAACACACACACACACCGACAACACACACACACCGACAACACACACACACACACACCGACAACACACACACACACACACCGACAACACACACACACACACACACACACCGACAACACACACACACACACACACACCGACAACACACACACACACACCGACAACACACACACACACCGACAACACACACACACACACACCGACAACACATAAACACACACACACCGACAACACACACACACACACACTGACAACACACACACATACACACCGACAACACACACACACACACCGACAACACACACATACACACCGACAACACACACACACACACCGACAACACACACACACACACACACACACACACCGACAACACACACACACACCGACAACACACACACACACACACCGACAACACACACACACACCGACAACACACACACACACCGACAACACACACACACACACACCGACAACACACACACACACACCGACAACACACACACACACCGACAACACACACACACACAACACACACACACACACACACCGACAACACAAACACACACACACACACACCGACAACACACACACACACACACACACACACCGACAACACACACACACACACACACACACCGACAACAAACACACACACCGACAACACACACACACACAACACACACACACCGACAACACACACACACACCGACCACACACACACACAAACACACCGACAACACACACACACACACCGACAACACACACACACACACCGACAACCCACACACACACACACACCGACAACACACACACACACACCGACAACACAAACACACACACCGACAACACACACACACACAACACACACACACCGACAACACACACACACACACACACCGACAACACACACACACACACACCGACAACA
>NW_027675560.1:60000-62500 GCF_965601325.2 Salmo salar | reverse complement strand
ACACACACCGACAACACACACACACACAACACCGACAACACACACACACACACCGACAACACACACACACACACACACCGACAACACACACACACACACACACTGACAACACACACACACACACCGACAACACACACACACCGACAACACACACACACACACACCGACAACACACACACACACACACCGACAACACACACACACACAACACACACACACACACCGACAACACACACACACACACACCGACAACACACACACACACACCGACAACACACACACACACACACACAGACAACACACACACACACACAACGACAACACACACACACACACCGACAACACACACACACACACACCGACAACACACACACACACACACCTTCAACACACACACACACACCGACAACACACACACACACAACACACACACACACACACACCGACAACACAAACACACACACACACACACACCGACAACACACACACACACACACACACACCGACAACACACACACACACACACACACACACCGACAACAAACACACACACCGACAACACACACACACACAACACACACACACCGACAACACACACACACACACACCGACCACACACACACACAAACACACCGACAACACACACACACACACCGACAACACACACACACCGACAACACACACACACACACACCGACAACACACACACACACACCGACAACACACACACACACACACACACACACACACACACCGACAACACACACACACCGACAACACACACACACACACACACCAGCAACACACACACACATACCGACAACACACACACACACACACCGACAACACACACACACACCGACAACACACACACACACACACCGACAACACACACACACACACACACACCGACAACACACACACACACACCGACAACACACACACACACACACACACACCGACAACACACACACACAGCGACAACACACACACACAAACACATCGACAACACACACACACACACACCAACAACACACACACACACACACCGACAACACACACACACACACCGACAACACACACACACACACACACACACCGACAACAAACACACACACCGACAACACACACACACACACCGACAACACACACACACACAACACACACACACACACCGACAACACACACACACACACACCGACAAAACACACACGCACACACCGACAACACACACACACACACACCGACAACACACACACACACACACACACCGACAACACACACACACACCGACAACACACACACACACAACACACACACACACCGACAACACACACACACACACACCAACAACACACACACACCGACAACACACACACACACACCGACAACACACCGACAACACACACACACACCGACAACACACACACACCGACAACACACACACACACACACCGACAACACACACACACACACACACACCGACAACACACACACACACACACACACCGACAACACACACACACACACACCGACGACAACACACACACACATACCGACAACACACACACACACACACCGACAACACATAAACACACACACACCGACAACACACACACACACACACTGACAACACACACACATACACACCGACAACACACACACACACACCGACAACACACACAAACACACCGACAACACATACACACACACCGACAACACACACACACACACACACACACACACCGACAACACACACACACACCGACAACACACACACACACACACCGACAACACACACACACACCGACAACACACACACACACACACCGACAACACACACACACACCGACAACACACACACACACAACACACACACACACACACCGACAACACACACACACACACACACACACACCGACAACAAACACACACACCGACAACACACACACACACAACACACACACACCGACAACACACACACACACACACACACACACACACGACAACACACACACACACCGACAACACACACACACACACACACACACACCGACAACACACCGACAACACACACACACACCGACAACACACACACACACAACACCGACAACACACACACACACACCGACAACACACACACACACACACACCGACAACACACACACACACACACACTGACAACACACACACACACACCGACAACACACACACACCGACAACACACACACACACACACCGACAACACACACACACACACACCGACAACACACACACACACAACACACACACACACACCGACAACACACACACACACACACCGACAACACACACACACACACCGACAACACACACACACACACACACAGACAACACACACACACACACAACGACAACACACACACACACACCGACAACACACACACACACACACCGACAACACACACACACACACACCTTCAACACACACACACACCGACAACACACACACACACAACAC
>NW_027675560.1:45000-55000 GCF_965601325.2 Salmo salar | reverse complement strand
CACACACACACACAACACCGACAACACACACACACACACCGACAACACACACACACACACACACCGACAACACACACACACACACACACTGACAACACACACACACACACCGACAACACACACACACCGACAACACACACACACACACACCGACAACACACACACACACACACCGACAACACACACACACACAACACACACACACACACCGACAACACACACACACACACACCGACAACACACACACACACACCGACAACACACACACACACACACACAGACAACACACACACACACACAACGACAACACACACACACACACCGACAACACACACACACACACACCGACAACACACACACACACACACCTTCAACACACACACACACCGACAACACACACACACACAACACACACACACACACACACCGACAACACAAACACACACACACACACACACCGACAACACACACACACACACACACACACCGACAACACACACACACACACACACACACACCGACAACAAACACACACACCGACAACACACACACACACAACACACACACACCGACAACACACACACACACACACCGACCACACACACACACAAACACACCGACAACACACACACACACACCGACAACACACACACACCGACAACACACACACACACACACCGACAACACACACACACACACCGACAACACACACACACACACACACACACACACACACCGACAACACACACACACCGACAACACACACACACACACACACCAGCAACACACACACACATACCGACAACACACACACACACACACCGACAACACACACACACACCGACAACACACACACACACACACCGACAACACACACACACACACACACACCGACAACACACACACACACACCGACAACACACACACACACACACACACACCGACAACACACACACACAGCGACAACACACACACACAAACACATCGACAACACACACACACACACACCAACAACACACACACACACACACCGACAACACACACACACACACCGACAACACACACACACACACCGACAACACACACACACACACCGACAACACACACACACACACCGACAACACACACACACACAACACACACACACACACCGACAACACACACACACACACACCGACAAAACACACACGCACACACCGACAACACACACACACACACACCGACAACACACACACACACACACACACCGACAACACACACACACACCGACAACACACACACACACAACACACACACACACCGACAACACACACACACACACACCAACAACACACACACACCGACAACACACACACACACACCGACAACACACCGACAACACACACACACACCGACAACACACACACACCGACAACACACACACACACACACCGACAACACACACACACACACACACACCGACAACACACACACACACACACACACCGACAACACACACACACACACACCGACGACAACACACACACACATACCGACAACACACACACACACACACCGACAACACATAAACACACACACACCGACAACACACACACACACACACTGACAACACACACACATACACACCGACAACACACACACACACACCGACAACACACACAAACACACCGACAACACATACACACACACCGACAACACACACACACACACACACACACACACCGACAACACACACACACACCGACAACACACACACACACACACCGACAACACACACACACACCGACAACACACACACACACACACCGACAACACACACACACACCGACAACACACACACACACAACACACACACACACACACCGACAACACACACACACACACACACACACACCGACAACAAACACACACACCGACAACACACACACACACAACACACACACACCGACAACACACACACACACACACACACACACACACGACAACACACACACACACCGACAACACACACACACACACACACACACACCGACAACACACCGACAACACACACACACACCGACAACACACACACACCGACAACACTCACACACACACCGACAACACACACACACACACCGACAACACACACACACACACCGACAACACACACACACACAAACACCAGCAACACACACACACACACCGACAACACACACACACACACACACTTACAACACACACACACCGACAACACACACACACACACACCGACAACACACACACACACACACCGACAACACACACACACCGACAACACACACACACACACACACACACCGACAACACACACACACACCGACAACACACACACACACAACACCGACAACACACACACACACACCGACAACACACACACACCGAAAACACACACACACACACACACTGACAACACACACACACACACACACACCGACAACACACACACACCGACAACACACACACACACACACACACACACACCGACAACACACACACACACACACCGACAACACACACACACACACACACACCGACAACACACACACACCGACAACACACACACACACACACACACACACACCGACAACACACACACACACACACCGACAACACACACACACACACACACCGACAACACACACACACACACCGACAACACACACACACACACACCGACAACACACACACACACCGACAACACACACACACACAACACACACACACACCGACAACACACACACACACACACACTGACAACACACACACACACACCGACAACACACACACACACACACCGACAACACACACACACACACACATACACCGACAACACACACACACCGACAACACACTCACACACACACACACACACACACACACACCGACAACACACACACACACAACACACACACACCGACAACACACACACACACACACCGACAACACACACACACACACACCGACAACACACACACACACACCGACAACACACACACCGACAACACACACACACACACACCGACAACACACACACACACACCGACAACACACACACACACACACACACACCGACAACACACACACACACCGACAACACACACACACACAACACACACACACACACCGACAACACACACACACACACCGACAACACACACACACACCGACAACACACACACACACACACACCAACAACACACCGACAACACACACACACACCGACAACACACACACACCGACAACACACACACACACACACCGACAACACACACACACACACACCGACAACACACACACACACACACACACACCGACAACACACACACACACACACCGACAACACACACACACACACCGACAACACACACACACACCGACAACACACACACACACACACCGACAACACATAAACACACACACACCGACAACACACACACACACACACTGACAACACACACACATACACACCGACAACACACACACACACACCGACAACACACACATACACACCGACAACACACACACACACACCGACAACACACACACACACACACACACACACACCGACAACACACACACACACCGACAACACACACACACACACACCGACAACACACACACACACACACCGACAACACACACACACACCGACAACACACACACACACACACCGACAACACACACACACACACCGACAACACACACACACACCGACAACACACACACACACAACACACACACACACACACACCGACAACACAAACACACACACACACACACCGACAACACACACACACACACACACACACACCGACAACACACACACACACACACACACACCGACAACAAACACACACACCGACAACACACACACACACAACACACACACACCGACAACACACACACACACCGACCACACACACACACAAACACACCGACAACACACACACACACACCGACAACACACACACACACACCGACAACCCACACACACACACACACCGACAACACACACACACACACCGACAACACAAACACACACACCGACAACACACACACACACAACACACACACACCGACAACACACACACACACACACACCGACAACACACACACACACACACCGACAACACACACACACACACCGACAACACACACACACACACACACACACACACACACACACACACACAAACACCAGCAACACACACACACATACCGACAACACACACACACACACACCGACAACACACACACACACACACACCGACAACACACACACACACACACCGACAACACATGCACACACACACACCGACAACACACACACACACACCGACAACACACACAAACACAACACACACACACACACACACCGACAACACACACACACACACAGCGACAACACACACACACAAACACACCGACAACACACACACACACACCGACAACACACACACACACACCGACAACACACACACACACACCGACAACACACACACACACACCGACAACACACACACACACACCAACAACACACACACACACACACCGACAACACACACACACACACACCGACAACACACACACACACATGCACACACACCGACAACACACACACACACCGACAACACACACACACACAACACACACACACACACCGACAAAACACACACGCACACACCGACAACACACACACACACACACACACACACCGACAACACACACACACACAAACACCAGCAACACACACACACACCGACAACACACACACACACACACACTGACAACACACACACACCGACAACACACACACACACACACCGACAACACACACACACACACCGACAACACACACACACACCGACAACACACACACACACACACACACACACACCGACAACACACACACACACCGACAACACACACACACACAACACCGACAACACACACACACACACCGACAACACACACACACACACACACCGACAACACACACACACACACACACTGACAACACACACACACACACCGACAACACACACACACCGACAACACACACACACACACACCGACAACACACACACACACACACCGACAACACACACACACACAACACACACACACACACCGACAACACACACACACACACACCGACAACACACACACACACACCAACAACACACACACACACACACACAGACAACACACACACACACACAACGACAACACACACACACACACCGACAACACACACACACACACACACACCGACAACACACACACACACCGACAACACACACACACACAACACACACACACACACCGACAACACACACACACACACACACCAACAACACACACACACACACCGACAACACACACACACACACCGACAACACACCGACAACACACACACACACCGACAACACACACACACCGACAACACACACACACACACACCGACAACACACACACACACACACACCGACAACACACACACACACACCGACAACACACACACACACACACCGACAACACACACACACACACACCGACAACACACACACACACACCGACAACACACACACACACACACCGACAACACATAAACACACACACACCGACAACACACACACACACACACTGACAACACACACACATACACACCGACAACACACACACACACACCGACCACACACACACACACACCGACAACACACACACACGCACCGACAACACACACACACACACACACACACCGACAACACACACACACACCGACAACACACACACACACACACCGACAACACACACACACACACACCGACAACACACACACACACACACCTTCAACACACACACACACCGACAACACACACACACACAACACACACACACACACACACCGACAACACAAACACACACACACACACACACCGACAACACACACACACACACACACACACCGACAACACACACACACACACACACACACACCGACAACAAACACACACACCGACAACACACACACACACAACACACACACACCGACAACACACACACACACACACCGACCACACACACACACAAACACACCGACAACACACACACACACACCGACAACACACACACACCGACAACACACACACACACACACCGACAACACACACACACACACCGACAACACACACACACACACACACACACACACACACACACCGACAACACACACACACCGACAACACACACACACACACACACCAGCAACACACACACACATACCGACAACACACACACACACACACCGACAACACACACACACACCGACAACACACACACACACACACCGACAACACACACACACACACACACCGACAACACACACACACACACCGACAACACACACACACACACACACACACCGACAACACACACACACAGCGACAACACACACGCACAAACACATCGACAACACACACACACACACCAACAACACACACACACACACACCGACAACACACACACACACACCGACAACACACACACACACACACACACCGACAACACACACACACACACCGACAACACACACACACACACCGACAACACACACACACACACACACACACCGACAACACACACACACACACCGACAACACACACACACACACACACACCGACAACACACACACACACCGACAACACACACACACACAACACACACACACACACCGACAACACACACACACACACACACCAACAACACACACACACACACCGACAACACACACACACACACCGACAACACACCGACAACACACACACACACCGACAACACACACACACCGACAACACACACACACACACACCGACAACACACACACACACACACACCGACAACACACACACACACACACACACACCGACAACACACACACACACACACCGACAACACACACACACACACACCGACAACACACACACACACACCGACAACACACACACACACACACCGACAACACATAAACACACACACACCGACAACACACACACACACACACTGACAACACACACACATACACACCGACAACACACACACACACACCGACCACACACACACACACACCGACAACACACACACACGCACCGACAACACACACACACACACACACACACACACCGACAACACACACACACACCTTCAACACACACACACACCGACAACACACACACACACAACACACACACACACACACACCGACAACACAAACACACACACACACACACACCGACAACACACACACACACACACACACACCGACAACACACACACACACACACACACACACCGACAACAAACACACACACCGACAACACACACACACACAACACACACACACCGACAACACACACACACACACACCGACCACACACACACACAAACACACCGACAACACACACACACACACCGACAACACACACACACCGACAACACACACACACACACACCGACAACACACACACACACACCGACAACACACACACACACACACACACACACACACACACACCGACAACACACACACACCGACAACACACACACACACACACACCAGCAACACACACACACATACCGACAACACACACACACACACACCGACAACACACACACACACCGACAACACACACACACACACACCGACAACACACACACACACACACACCGACAACACACACACACACACCGACAACACACACACACACACACACACACCGACAACACACACACACAGCGACAACACACACACACAAACACATCGACAACACACACACACACACCAACAACACACACACACACCGACAACACACACACACACACCGACAACACACACACACACACACACACACACCGACAACACACACACACACACCGACAACACACACACACACACCGACAACACACACACACACACACACACACCGACAACACACACACACACACCGACAACACACACACACACACACACACACCGACAACACACACACACACCGACAACACACACACACACAACACACACACACACACCGACAAAACACACACGCACACACCGACAACACACACACACACACACACCGACAACACACCCACAACACACACACACACCGACAACACACACACACCGACAACACACACACACACACACACCGACAACACACACACACACACACCGACAACACACACACACACACACACACACACACCGACAACACACACACACACACACACCGATAACACACACACACCGACAACACACACACACACACACCGACAACACACACACACACACCGACAACACACACACACACACCGACAACACACACACACACACACCGACAACACACACACACACAACACACACACACCCACACACACACCGACAACACACACACACACACACACCGACAACACACACACACACACACACACCGACAACACACACACACACACACACCGACAACACACACACACACACACACCGACAACACACACACACACACCGACAACACACACACACACCGACAACACACACACACCGACAACACACACACACCGACAACACATAAACACACACACACCGACAACACACACACACACACACTGACAACACACACACATACACACCGACAACACACACACACACACACACCGACAACACACACACACCGACAACACACACACACACACCGACAACACACACACACACACACACCGACAACACACACACACACACACACCGACAACACACACACTCACACACACACACCGACAACACACACACACACAACACACACACACACACCGACAACACACACACACACACACCGACAAAACACACACGCACACACCGACAACACACACACACACACACCGACAACACACACACACACACACACACACCGACAACACACACACACACCGACAACACACACACACACAACACACACACACCGACAACACACACACACACCAACAACACACACACACACACCGACAACACACACACACACACCGACAACACACCGACAACACACACACACACCGACAACACACACACACCGACAACACACACACACACACACCGACAACACACACACACACACACACACCGACAACACACACACACACACACCGACAACACACACATACACACACCGACGACAACACACACACACACACCGACAACACACACACACACACACCGACAACACATAAACACACACACACCGACAACACACACACACACACACTGACAACACACACACATACACACCGACAACACACACACACACACCGACAACACACACACACACACCGACAACACACACACACACACACCGACAACACACACACACACACCGACAACACACACACACACACACACCGACAACACACACACACACACACCGACAACACACACACACACACGCACACACACCGACAACACACACACACACCGACAACACACACACACACAACACACACACACACACCGACAAAACACACACGCACACACCGACAACACACACACACACACACACACACCGACAACACACACACACACAAACACCAGCAACACACACACACACCGACAACACACACACACACACACACTGACAACACACACACACCGACAACACACACACACACACACACACACACACACCGACAACACACACACACACCGACAACACACACACACAACACCGACAACACACACACACACACCGACAACACACACACACACACACACCGACAACACACACACACACACACACTGACAACACACACACACACACCGACAACACACACACACCGACAACACACACACACACACACACACACCGACAACACACACACACACACAACGACAACACACACACACACAACACACACACACACACCGACAACACACAC
>NW_027675560.1:10000-37500 GCF_965601325.2 Salmo salar | reverse complement strand
CACACCGACAACACACACACACACACACACCGACAACACACACACACCGACAACACACACACACACACCGACAACACACACACACACACACACCGACAACACACACACACACACACACCGACAACACACACACTCACACACACACACCGACAACACACACACACACAACACACACACACACACCGACAACACACACACACACACACCGACAAAACACACACGCACACACCGACAACACACACACACACACACCGACAACACACACACACACACACACACCGACAACACACACACACACCGACAACACACACACACACAACACACACACACACCGACAACACACACACACACACACCAACAACACACACACACCGACAACACACACACACACACCGACAACACACCGACAACACACACACACACCGACAACACACACACACCGACAACACACACACACACACACCGACAACACACACACACACACACACACCGACAACACACACACACACACACACACCGACAACACACACACACACACACCGACGACAACACACACACACACACCGACAACACACACACACACACACCGACAACACATAAACACACACACACCGACAACACACACACACACACACTGACAATACACACACAGACACACCAACAACACACACACACACACCGACAACACACACAAACACACCGACAACACACACACACACACCGACAACACACACACACACACACACACACACACCGACAACACACACACACACCGACAACACACACACACACACACCGACAACACACACACACACCGACAACACACACACACACACACCGACAACACACACACACACCGACAACACACACACACACACAACACACACACACACACACCGACAACACACACACACACACACACACACCGACAACAAACACACACACCGACAACACACACACACACAACACACACACACCGACAACACACACACACACACACCGACCACACACACACACAAACACACCGACAACACACACACACACACCGACAACACACACACACACACCGACAACACACACACACACACACCGACAACACACACACACACACCGACAACACACACACACACACACACACACACACACACACACACACACCGACAACACACACACACCGACAACACACACACACACACACACCAGCAACACACACACACATACCGACAACACACACACACACACACCGACAACACACACACACACACCGACAACACACACACACACACACCGACAACACATACACACACACACCGACAACACACACACACACACCGACAACACACACACACACACACACACACCGACAACACACACACACACACCGACAACACACACACACAGCGACAACACACACACACAAACACACCGACAACACACACACACACACCAACAACACACACACACACACACCGACAACACACACACACACACCGACAACACACACACACACACACACACCGACAACACACACACACACACCGACAACACACACACACACACCGACAACACACACACACACACACACACACACCGACAACACACACACACACACCGACAACACACACACACACACACACACCGACAACACACACACACACCGACAACACACACACACACAACACACACACACACACCGACAAAACACACACGCACACACCGACAACACACACACACACACACACCGACAACACACACACACACACACCGACAACACACACACACACACACACACACACACCGACAACACACACACACACACACACCGATAACACACACACACCGACAACACACACACACACACCGACAACACACACACACACACCGACAACACACACACACACCGACAACACACACACACACACACCGACAACACACACACACACAACACACACACACCCACACACACACCGACAACACACACACACACACACACCGACAACACACACACACACACACCGACAACACACACACACACACCGACAACACACACACACACACCGACAACACACACACACCGACAACACACACACACACACCGACAACACACACACACACACACCGACAACACATAAACACACACACACCGACAACACATACACACACACACCGACAACACACACACACACACCGACAACACACACACACACACCGACAACACACACACACAGCGACAACACACACACACAAACACACCGACAACACACACACACACACCAACAACACACACACACACCGACAACACACACACACACACCGACAACACACACACACACACACACACACACACACACCGACAACACACACACACACACCGACAACACACACACACACACCGACAACACACACACACACACACACACACACCGACAACACACACACACACACCGACAACACACACACACACACACACACCGACAACACACACACACACCGACAACACACACACACACAACACACACACACACACCGACAAAACACACACGCACACACCGACAACACACACACACACACACACCGACAACACACCCACAACACACACACACACCGACAACACACACACACCGACAACACACACACACACACACACCGACAACACACACACACACACACCGACAACACACACACACACACACACACACACACCGACAACACACACACACACACACACCGATAACACACACACACCGACAACACACACACACACACACCGACAACACACACACACACACCGACAACACACACACACACCGACAACACACACACACACACACCGACAACACACACACACACACCGACAACACACACACCCACACACACACCGACAACACACACACACACACACCGACAACACACACACACACACACCGACAACACACACACACACACCGACAACACACACACACACACACACCGACAACACACACACACACACCGACAACACACACACACACCGACAACACACACACACACACCGACAACACACACACACACACACCGACAACACATAAACACACACACACCGACAACACACACACACACACTGACAACACACACACATACACACCGACAACACACACACACACACACACCGACAACACACACACACCGACAACACACACACAAACACCGATAACACACACACACACACACACCGACAACACACACACACACACACACCGACAACACACACACTCACACACACACACCGACAACACACACACACACAACACAAACACACACACCGACAACACACACACACACACACCGACAAAACACACACGCACACACCGACAACACACACACACACACACCGACAACACACCCACAACACTCACACACACACACCGACAACACACACACACACACCGACAACACACACACACACACCGACAACACACACACACACACCGACAACACACACACACACACACAAACCGACAACACACACACACACACACCGACAACACACACACACACCGACAACACACACACACACACACCGACAACACATAAACACACACACACCGACAACACACACACACACACACTGACAACACACACACATACACACCGACAACACACACACACACACACACACCGACAACACACACACACACACCGACAACACACACACACACACCGACAACACACACACACACACACACACACACACACCGACAACACACACACACACCGACAACACACACACACACACACCGACAACACACACACACACACACCGACAACACACACACACACCGACAACACACACACACACCACACACACACACACACACTGACAACACAAACACAAACACACACAACGACAACACACACACACACACACACACACCGACAACACACACACACACACACACCGACAACACACACACACACACCGACAACACACACACACACAACACACACACACCGACAACACACACACACACACACCGACCACACACACACACAAACACACCGAGAACACACACACACACACCGACAACACACACACACACACCGACAACACACACACACACAACACACACACACACACACCGACAACACACACACACACACACCGACCACACACACACACAAACACACCGACAACACACACACACACACACACACACACCGACAACACACACACACACACCGACAACACACACACACACACCGACAACACACACACACACACACCGACAAAACACACACGCACACACCGACAACACACACACACACACACACCGACAACACACCCACAACACACACACACACCGACAACACACACACACCGACAACACACACACACACACACCGACAACACACACACACACACACCGACAACACACACACACACACACACACACACACCGACAACACACACACACACACACACCGATAACACACACACACCGACAACACACACACACACACCGACAACACACACACACACACCGACAACACACACACACACCGACAACACACACACACACACACCGACAACACACACACACACAACACACACACACACCCACACACACACCGACAACACACACACACACACACACCGACAACACACACACACACACACCGACAACACACACACACACACCGACAACACACACACACACACACACCGACAACACACACACACACACCGACAACACACACACACACCGACAACACACACACACACACCGACAACACACACACACACACACCGACAACACATAAACACACACACACCGACAACACATACACACACACACCGACAACACACACACACACACCGACAACACACACACACACACACACACACACACCGACAACACACACACACACACCGACAACACACACACACAGCGACAACACACACACACAAACACACCGACAACACACACACAAACACCAACAACACACACACACACACACCGACAACACACACACACACACCGACAACACACACACACACACACACACACACACCGACAACACACACACACACACCGACAACACACACACACACACCGACAACACACACACACACACACACACACACCGACAACACACACACACACACCGACAACACACACACACACACACACACCGACAACACACACACACACCGACAACACACACACACACAACACACACACACACACCGACAAAACACACACGCACACACCGACAACACACACACACACACACACCGACAACACACCCACAACACACACACACACCGACAACACACACACACCGACAACACACACACACACACACACCGACAACACACACACACACACACCGACAACACACACACACACACACACACACACCGACAACACACACACACACACACACCGATAACACACACACACCGACAACACACACACACACACACCGACAACACACACACACACACCGACAACACACACACACACCGACAACACACACACACACACACCGACAACACACACACACACACCGACAACACACACACCCACACACACACCGACAACACACACACACACACACACCGACAACACACACACACACACACACCGACAACACACACACACACACCGACAACACACACACACACCGACAACACACACACACACACCGACAACACACACACACACACACCGACAACACATAAACACACACACACCGACAACACACACACACACACACTGACAACACACACACATACACACCGACAACACACACACACACACACACCGACAACACACACACACCGACAACACACACACAAACACCGATAACACACACACACACACACACCGACAACACACACACACACACACACCGACAACACACACACTCACACACACACACCGACAACACACACACACACAACACACACACACACACCGACAACACACACACACACACACCGACAAAACACACACGCACACACCGACAACACACACACGCACACACCGACAACACACACACACACACACCGACAACACACCCACAACACTCACACACACACACCGACAACACACACACACACACCGACAACACACACACACACAGCGACAACACACACACACAAACACACCGACAACACACACACAAACACCAACAACACACACACACACACCGACAACACACACACACACACCGACAACACACACACACACACACACACACACACCGACAACACACACACACACACCGACAACACACACACACACACTGACAACACACACACACACACACACACACACCGACAACACACACACACACACCGACAACACACACACACACACACACACCGACAACACACACACACACCGACAACACACACACACACAACACACACACACACACCGACAAAACACACACGCACACACCGACAACACACACACACACACACACCGACAACACACCCACAACACACACACACACCGACAACACACACACACCGACAACACACACACACACACACACCGACAACACACACACACACACACCGACAACACACACACACACACACACACACACCGACAACACACACACACACACACACCGATAACACACACACACCGACAACACACACACACACACACCGACAACACACACACACACACCGACAACACACACACACACCGACAACACACACACACACACACCGACAACACACACACACACACCGACAACACACACACCCACACACACACCGACAACACACACACACACACACACCGACAACACACACACACACACACACCGACAACACACACACACACACCGACAACACACACACACACCGACAACACACACACACACACCGACAACACACACACACACACACCGACAACACATAAACACACACACACCGACAACACACACACACACACACTGACAACACACACACATACACACCGACAACACACACACACACACACACCGACAACACACACACACCGACAACACACACACAAACACCGATAACACACACACACACACACACCGACAACACACACACACACACACACCGACAACACACACACTCACACACACACACCGACAACACACACACACACAACACACACACACACACCGACAACACACACACACACACACCGACAAAACACACACGCACACACCGACAACACACACACACACACACCGACAACACACCCACAACACTCACACACACACACCGACAACACACACACACACACCGACAACACACACACACACACCGACAACACACACACAAACACCGACAACACACACACACACACACAAACCGACAACACACACACACACACACCGACAACACAAACACACACCGACAACACACACACACACACACCGACAACACATAAACACACACACACCGACAACACACACACACACACACTGACAACACACACACATACACACCGACAACACACACACACACACACCGACAACACACACACACACACCGACAACACACACACACACACCGACAACACACACACACACACACACACCGACAACACACACACACACCAACAACACACACACACACACACCGACAACACACACACACACACACCGACAACACACACACACACCGACAACACACACACACACAACACACACACACACACACCGACAACACAAACACACACACACACACAACGACAACACACACACACACACACACACCGACAACACACACACACACACACACCGACAACACACACACACACACCGACAACACACACACACACAACACACACACACCGACAACACACACACACACACACCGACCACACACACACACAAACACACCGAGAACACACACACACCGACAACACACCCACAACACTCACACACACACACCGACAACACACACACACACACCGACAACACACACACACACACCGACAACACACACACACACACACAAACCGACAACACACACACACACACACCGACAACACACACACACACCGACAACACACACACACACACACCGACAACACATAAACACACACACACCGACAACACATACACACACACACCGACAACACACACACACACACCGACAACACACACACACACACACACACACCGACAACACACACACACACACCGACAACACACACACACAGCGACAACACACACACACAAACACACCGACAACACACACACAAACACCAACAACACACACACACACACACCGACAACACACACACACACACCGACAACACACACACACACACACACACACACCGACAACACACACACACACACCGACAACACACACACACACACCGACAACACACACACACACACACACACACACCGACAACACACACACACACACCGACAACACACACACACACACACACACCGACAACACACAAACACACCGACAACACACACACACACAACACACACACACACACCGACAAAACACACACGCACACACCGACAACACACACACACACACACACCGACAACACACCCACAACACACACACACACCGACAACACACACACACCGACAACACACACACACACACACACCGACAACACACACACACACACACCGACAACACACACACACACACACACACACACCGACAACACACACACACACACACACCGATAACACACACACACCGACAACACACACACACACACACCGACAACACACACACACCGACAACACACACACACACACACACCGACAACACACACACACACACACCGACAACACACACACACACACACACACACCGACAACACACACACACACACACACCGATAACACACACACACCGACAACACACACACACACACACCGACAACACACACACACACACCGACAACACACACACACACCGACAACACACACACACACCGACAACACACACACACACACCGACAACACACACACCCACACACACACCGACAACACACACACACACACACACCGACAACACACACACACACACACCGACAACACACACACACACACCGACAACACACACACACACACACACCGACAACACACACACACACACCGACAACACACACACACACCGACAACACACACACACACACCGACAACACACACACACACACACCGACAACACATAAACACACACACACCGACAACACACACACACACACACTGACAACACACACACATACACACCGACAACACACACACACACACCGACAACACACACACACCGACAACACACACACAAACACCGATAACACACACACACACACACACCGACAACACACACACACACACACACCGACAACACACACACTCACACACACACACCGACAACACACACACACACAACACACACACACACACCGACAACACACACACACACACACCGACAAAACACACACGCACACACCGACAACACACACACACACACACCGACAACACACCCACAACACTCACACACACACACCGACAACACACACACACACACCGACAACACACACACACACACCGACAACACACACACACACACCGACAACACACACACACACACACAAACCGACAACACACACACACACACCGACAACACACACACACACCGACAACACACACACACACACACCGACAACACATAAACACACACACACCGACAACACACACACACACACACCGACAACACACACACACACACACACCGACAACACACCCACAACACACACACACACCGACAACACACACACACCGACAACACACACACACACACACACCGACAACACACACACACACACACCGACAACACACACACACACACACACACACACACCGACAACACACACACACACACACACCGATAACACACACACACCGACAACACACACACACACACACCGACAACACACACACACACACCGACAACACACACACACACCGACAACACACACACACACCGACAACACACACACACACACCGACAACACACACACCCACACACACACCGACAACACACACACACACACACACCGACAACACACACACACACACACCGACAACACACACACACACACCGACAACACACACACACACACACACCGACAACACACACACACACACACCGACAACACACACACACACCGACAACACACACACACACACCGACAACACACACACACACACACCGACAACACATAAACACACACACACCGACAACACACACACACACACACTGACAACACACACACATACACACCGACAACACACACACACACACACCGACAACACACACACACCGACAACACACACACAAACACCGATAACACACACACACACACCGACAACACACACACACACACACACCGACAACACACACACTCACACACACACACCGACAACACACACACACACAACACACACACACACACCGACAACACACACACACACACACCGACAAAACACACACGCACACACCGACAACACACACACACACACACCGACAACACACCCACAACACTCACACACACACACCGACAACACACACACACACACCGACAACACACACACACACACCGACAACACACACACACACACCGACAACACACACACACACACAAACCGACAACACACACACACACACCGACAACACACACACACACCGACAACACACACACACACACACCGACAACACATAAACACACACACACCGACAACACACACACACACACACTGACAACACACACACATACACACCGACAACACACACACACACACACACACCGACAACACACACACACACACCGACAACACACACACAAACACCGACAACACACACACACACACACACACCGACAACACACACACACAACGACAACACACACACACACACACCGACAACACACACACACACACACCGACAACACACACACACACCGACAACACACACACACACAACACACACACACACACACCGACAACACAAACACACACACACACACAACGACAACACACACACACACACACACACCGACAACACACACACACACACACACCGACAACACACACACACACACCGACAACACACACACACACAACACACACACACCGACAACACACACACACACACACCGACCACACACACACACAAACACACCGAGAACACACACACACACACCGACAACACACCCACAACACTCACACACACACACCGACAACACACACACACACACCGACAACACACACACACACACCGACAACACACACACACACACCGACAACACACACACACACACACAAACCGACAACACACACACACACACACCGACAACACACACACACACCGGCAACACACACACACACACACCGACAACACATAAACACACACACACCAACAACACACACACACACACACTGACAACACACACACATACACACCGACAACACACACACACACACACACACCGACAACACACACACACACACCGACAACACACACACACACACCGAAAACACACACACACACACACCGACACACACACACACACACCGACAACACACACACACACACACCGACAACACACACACACACACAAACCGACAACACACACACACACACCGACAACACACACACACACCGACAACACACACACACACACACCGACAACACATAAACACACACACACCGACAACACACACACACACACACTGACAACACACACACATACACACCGACAACACACACACACACACACACACCGACAACACACACACACACACCGACAACACACACACAAACACCGACAACACACACACACACACACACACCGACAACACACACACACAACGACAACACACACACACACACACCGACAACACACACACACACACACCGACAACACACACACACACCGACAACACACACACACACAACACACACACACACACACCGACAACACAAACACACACACACACACAACGACAACACACACACACACACACACACCGACAACACACACACACACACACACCGACAACACACACACACACACCGACAACACACACACACACAACACACACACACCGACAACACACACACACACACACCGACCACACACACACACAAACACACCGAGAACACACACACACACACCGACAACACACCCACAACACTCACACACACACACCGACAACACACACACACACACCGACAACACACACACACACACCGACAACACACACACACACACCGACAACACACACACACACACACAAACCGACAACACACACACACACACACCGACAACACACACACCACACCGGCAACACACACACACACACACCGACAACACATAAACACACACACACCAACAACACACACACACACACACTGACAACACACACACATACACACCGACAACACACACACACACACACACACCGACAACACACACACACACACCGACAACACACACACACACACCGAAAACACACACACACACACACCGACAACACACACACACACCGACAACACACACACACACACACCGACAACACACACACACACACACCGACAACACACACACACACACCGACAACACACACACACACACACACACACCGACAACACACACACACACACCGACAACACACACACACAGCGACAACACACACACACAAACACACCGACAACACACACACACACACCAACAACACACACACACACACACCGACAACACACACACACACACCGACAACACACACACACACACACACACACACACACCGACAACACACACACACACACCGACAACACACACACACACCGACAACACACACACACACACACACACACCGACAACACACACACACACACCGACAACACACACACACACACACACACCGACAACACACACACACACCGACAACACACACACACACAACACACACACACACACCGACAAAACACACACGCACACACCGACAACACACACACACACACACACCGACAACACACCCACAACACACACACACACCGACAACACACACACACCGACAACACACACACACCGACAACACACACACACACACACTGACAACACACACACATACACACCGACAACACACAGACACACAGACCGACAACACACACACACCGACAACACACACACAAACACCGATAACACACACACACACACACACACCGACAACACACACACACACACACACACACACACCGACAACACACACACTCACACACACACACCGACAACACACACACACACAACACACACACACACACCGACAACACACACACACACACACCGACAAAACACACACGCACACACCAACAACACACACACACACACACCGACAACACACCCACAACACTCACACACACACACCGACAACACACACACACACACCGACAACACACACACACACACCGACAACACACACACACACACCGACAACACACACACACACACACAAACCGACAACACACACACACACACCGACAACACACACACACACCGACAACACACACACACACACACCGACAACACATAAACACACACACACCGACAACACACACACACACACACCGACAACACACACACACACACCGACAACACACCCACAACACACACACACACCGACAACACACACACACCGACAACACACACACACACACACACCGACAACACACACACACACACACCGACAACACACACACACACACACACACACCGACAACACACACACACACACACACCGATAACACACACACACCGACAACACACACACACACACACCGACAACACACACACACACACCGACAACACACACACACACCGACAACACACACACACACCGACAACACACACACACACACCGACAACACACACACCCACACACACACCGACAACACACACACACACACACACCGACAACACACACACACACACACCGACAACACACACACACACACCGACAACACACACACACACACACACCGACAACACACACACACACACCGACAACACACACACACACCGACAACACACACACACACACCGACAACACACACACACACACACCGACAACACATAAACACACATACACCGACAACACACACACACACACACTGACAACACACACACATACACACCGACAACACACACACACACACACCGACAACACACACACACCGACAACACACACACAAACACCGATAACACACACACACACACACACCGACAACACACACACACACACACACCGACAACACACACACTCACACACACACACCGACAACACACACACACACAACACACACACACCGACAACACACACACACACACCGACAACACACACACACACACACCGACAACACACACACACACACACCGACAACACACCCACAACACTCACACACACACACCGACAACACACACACACACACCGACAACACACACACACACACCGACAACACACACACACACACCGACAACACACACACACACACACAAACCGACAACACACACACACACACCGACAACACACACACACACCGACAACACACACACACACACACCGACAACACATAAACACACACACACCGACAACACACACACACACACACTGACAACACACACACATACACACCGACAACACACACACACACACACACACCGACAACACACACACACACCGACAACACACACACACACACCGACAACACACACACACACACACACACCGACAACACACACACACACCGACAACACACACACACACACACCGACAACACACACACACACACACCGACAACACACACACACACCGACAACACACACACACACAACACACACACACACACACCGACAACACAAACACACACACACACACAACGACAACACACACACACACACACACACCGACAACACACACACACACACACACCGACAACACACACACACACACCGACAACACACACACACACACACCGACCACACACACACACACACACACCGACAACACACACACACACACCGACAACACACCCACAACACACACACACACACACCGACAACACACACACACACACCGACAACACACACACACACACCGACAACACACACACACACACCGACAACACACACACACACACACACACCGACAACACACACACACACACACCGACAACACACACACACACCGACAACACACACACACACACACCGACAACACAAACACACACACACCGACAACACACACACACACACACGACAACACACACACACACACACCGACAACACACACACACACACACACACCGACAACACACACACACACACCGACAACACACACACACACACCGACAACACACACACACACACACCGACAACACACACACACACACGACAACACACACACACACACACCGACAACACACACACACACACACCGACAACACACACACACACACGACAACACACACACACACACACACACACCGACAACACACACACACACACCGACAACACACACACACACGACAACACACACACACAACACACCGACAACACACACACACACACCGACAACACACACACACACACACCGACAACACACACACACACACCGACAACACACACACACACACACACACACACACACACACCGACAACACACACACACACACCGACAACACACACACACACACCGACAACACACACACACACACACACACCGACAACACACACACACACACCGACAACACACACACACACACACACACCGACAACACACACACACACCGACAACACACACACACACAACACACACACACACACCGACAAAACACACACACACACACCGACAACACACACACACACACACCGACAACACACCCACACACACACACCGACAACACACACACACACGACAACACACACACACACACACCGACAACACACACACACACACACCGACAACACACACACACACACACCACACACACACCGACAACACACACACACACACACACCGACAACACACACACACCGACAACACACACACACACACACCGACAACACACACACACACACCGACAACACACACACACACCGACAACACACACACACACACACCGACAACACACACACACACACCGACAACACACACCCACACACACACCGACAACACACACACACACACACACCGACAACACACACACACACACACCGACAACACACACACACACACCGACAACACACACACACACACACACCGACAACACACACACACACACCGACAACACACACACACACCGACAACACACACACACACACCGACAACACACACACACACACACCGACAACACATAACACACACACACCGACAACACACACACACACACACTGACAACACACACACATACACACCGACAACACACACACACACACACCGACACACACACACACACCGACAACACACACACACACACCGACAACACACACACACACACACACCGACAACACACACACACACACACACCGACAACACACACACCACACACACACACCGACAACACACACACACACAACACACACACACACACCGACAACACACACACACACACACCGACAAAACACACACACACACACCGACAACACACACACACACACACCGACAACACACCCACACACACACACACACACCGACAACACACACACACACACCGACAACACACACACACACACCGACAACACACACACACACACCGACAACACACACACACACACACACCGACAACACACACACACACACACCGACAACACACACACACACCGACAACACACACACACACACACCGACAACACACACACACACACACCGACAACACACACACACACACACGACAACACACACACACACACACCGACAACACACACACACACACACACACCGACAACACACACACACACACCGACAACACACACACACACAACACACACACACACACACCGACAACACACACACACACACACACGACAACACACACACACACACACACCGACAACACACACACACACACACACCGACAACACACACACACACACCGACAACACACACACACACAACACACACACACCGACAACACACACACACACACACGACACACACACACACACACACACCGACAACACACACACACACACCGACACACACCCACAACACCACACACACACACCGACAACACACACACACACACCGACAACACACACACACACACCGACAACACACACACACACACCGACAACACACACACACACACACACCGACAACACACACACACACACACCGACAACACACACACACACCGACAACACACACACACACACACCGACAACACACAACACACACACACCGACAACACACACACACACACACGACAACACACACACACACACACCGACAACACACACACACACACACACACCGACAACACACACACACACACCGACAACACACACACACACACCGACAACACACACACACACACACACACCGACAACACACACACACACCGACAACACACACACACACACACCGACAACACACACACACACAACACACACACACACACACCGACAACACACACACACACACACACCGACACACACACACACACACACACCGACAACACACACACACACACACACACACACACCGACAACACACACACACACACACACCGACACACACACACACACACACCGACAACACACACACACACACCGACAACACACACACACACACACCACACACACACACACACACACCGACAACACACACACACACACCGACAACACACACACACACACCGACAACACACACACACACACACCGACAACACACACACACACACACCGACAACACACACACACACCGACAACACACACACACACACACCGACAACACAAACACACACACACCGACAACACACACACACACACACTGACAACACACACACATACACACCGACAACACACACACACACACACACACCGACAACACACACACACACACCGACAACACACACACACACACCGACAACACACACACACACACACCGACAACACACACACACACACCGACAACACACACACACACACACCGACAACACACACACACACACACCGACAACACACACACACACCGACAACACACACACACACACAACACACACACACACACACCGACAACACACACACACACACACACGACACACACACACACACACACACCGACAACACACACACACACACACCGACAACACACACACACACACCGACAACACACACACACCCACACACACACACACACACCGACACACACACACACACACACCGACAACACACACACACACACACACCGACAACACACACACACACACCGACAACACACACACACACACACCGACAACACACACACACACACCGACAACACACACACACACACACCGACAACACACACACACACACCGACAACACACACACACACACACACCGACAACACACACACACACACACACCGACAACACACACACACACACCGACAACACACACACACACACACCGACAACACACACACACACACACGACAACACACACACACACACCGACAACACACACACACACACACACCGACAACACACACACACACACACACCGACAACACACACACACACCGACAACACACACACACACACACACCGACAACACACACACACACACGACACACACACACACACACACACACACACACCGACAACACACACACACACACACACCGACACACACACACACACACCGACAACACACACACACACACACCGACAACACACACACACACACCGACAACACACACACACACACACGACAACACACACACACACACACCGACAACACACACACACACACACACGACACACACACACACACACACCGACAACACACACACACACACACCGACAACACACACACACACACACACACCGACACACACACACACACACACACCGACAACACACACACACACACACACGACACACACACACACACACACCGACAACACACACACACACCGACAACACACACACACACACGACAACACACACACACACACACCGACAACACACACACACACACACCGACAACACACACACACACACACCGACAACACACACACACACACCGACAACACACACACACACACGACACACACACACACACACCGACAACACACACACACACACACCGACAACACACACACACACACCGACAACACACACACACACACACACCGACACACACACACACACACACACACCGACAACACACACACACACACACACACGACAACACACACACACACACCGACAACACACACACACACACACACCGACAACACACACACACACACACCGACAACACACACACACACACCGACACACACACACACACACCGACACACACACACACACACACACCGACAACACACACACACACACACCGACAACACACACACACACACACGACAACACACACACACACACACCGACAACACACACACACACACCGACAACACACACACACACACACCGACAACACACACACACACACCGACAACACACACACACACACACCGACAACACACACACACACACACCGACACACAACACACACACACACACCGACAACACACACACACACACACACACACACACACCGACAACACACACACACACACACCGACAACACACACACACACACACGACAACACACACACACACACACCGACAACACACACACACACACACACACACACACACCGACAACACACACACACACACCGACAACACACACACACACACACGACAACACACACACACACACACCGACAACACACACACACACACACACCGACAACACACACACACACACCGACAACACACACACACACACACCGACAACACACACACACACACACCGACAACACACACACACACACACCGACAACACACACACACACACACCGACAACACACACACACACACACCGACAACACACACACACACACCACCGACAACACACACACACACACACCGACAACACACACACACACACCGACAACACACACACACACACACCGACACACACACACACACACACACACGACACACACACACACACACACACCGACAACACACACACACACACACACGACACACACACACACACACACCGACAACACACACACACACACACACACACACCGACAACACACACACACACACACGACAACACACACACACACACCGACAACACACACACACACACCGACAACACACACACACACACACACACACACACACACCGACAACACACACACACACACACCGACAACACACACACACACACACCGACACACACACACACACACACCGACAACACACACACACACACACCGACAACACACACACACACACACCGACAACACACACACACACCGACAACACACACACACACACCGACAACACACACACACACACACCGACAACACACACACACACACACCGACAACACACACACACACACACGACAACACACACACACACACACCGACAACACACACACACACACCGACAACACACACACACACACCGACAACACACACACACACACACACACACACACACACACACACCGACAACACACACACACACACACACACACACACACACACACACACACACACACACGACAACACACACACACACACACACACACACACACACCGACAACACACACACACACACACACCGACAACACACACACACACACACCGACAACACACACACACACACCGACAACACACACACACACCACACCGACAACACACACACACACACCGACAACACACACACACACACCGACAACACACACACACACACACCGACAACACACACACACACCGACAACACACACACACACACCGACAACACACACACACACACACCGACACACACACACACACACACCGACAACACACACACACACACACACACACACACACACACACACACACACACCGACAACACACACACACACACACACACACACCGACAACACACACACACACACACCGACAACACACACACACACACACCGACAACACACACACACACACACACCACACACACACACACACACACACACACACACCGACAACACACACACACACACACCGACAACACACACACACACACCGACAACACACACACACACACCGACAACACACACACACACACACCGACAACACACACACACACACCGACAACACACACACACACACACCGACAACACACACACACACACACCGACAACACACACACACACACACGACAACACACACACACACACACACACACACACACACACACACACACCGACAACACACACACACACACCGACAACACACACACACACACACGACAACACACACACACACACCGACAACACACACACACACACACGACAACACACACACACACACACCGACAACACACACACACACACACACACACACACACACACACACCGACAACACACACACACACACACACGACACACACACACACACACACCGACACACACACACACACACACACCGACAACACACACACACACACACACGACAACACACACACACACACACCGACAACACACACACACACCCGACAACACACACACACCACACACACACACACACACGACAACACACACACACACACACCGACAACACACACACACACACACACCGACAACACACACACACACACACGACACACACACACACACACACCGACAACACACACACACACACCGACAACACACACACACACACCGACAACACACACACACACACACCGACAACACACACACACACACACCGACAACACACACACACACACACACCGACAACACACACACACACACCGACAACACACACACACACACCGACAACACACACACACACACACCGACAACACACACACACACACACCGACAACACACACACACACACACCGACAACACACACACACACACACGACACCGACAACACACACACACACCGACAACACACACACACACACACACGACAACACACACACACACACACACACACACACACACACACACACACACCGACAACACACACACACACACCGACAACACACACACACACACCGACAACACACACACACACACACCCGACAACACACACACACACACACCGACAACACACACACACACACCGACAACACACACACACACACACCGACAACACACACACACACACACAACACACACACACACACACCGACAACACACACACACACACACCGACAACACACACACACACACACACACACCGACAACACACCACACACACACACCGACAACACACACACACACACACACCGACAACACACACACACACACCGACAACACACACACACACACCGACAACACACACACACACACACGACAACACACACACACACACACCGACAACACACACACACACACACCGACAACACACACACACACACACACCGACACACACACACACACACCGACAACACACACACACACACACGACAACACACACACACCGACAACACACACACACACACACGACAACACACACACACACACCGACAACACACACACACACACACCGACAACACACACACACACCACACCGACAACACACACACACACACACCGACAACACACACACACACACACCGACAACACACACACACACACACGACAACACACACACACACACACCGACAACACACACACACACCGACAACACACACACACACACACCGACAACACACACACACACACACCGACAACACACACACACACACACCGACAACACACACACACACACACGACAACACACACACACACACACCGACAACACACACACACACACCCGACAACACACACACACACACGACAACACACACACACACACCGACAACACACACACACACACACCGACAACACACACACACACACACCGACACACACACACACACACACACCGACAACACACACACACACACACCGACACACACACACACACCGACAACACACACACACACACACACCGACAACACACACACACACACACGACAACACACACACACACACACCGACACACACACCACAACACACACACACACACACCGACAACACACACACACACACCGACAACACACACACACACACACCGACAACACACACACACACACCGACAACACACACACACACACACACCGACAACACACACACACACACCGACAACACACACACACACCGACAACACACACACACACACACCGACAACACACACACACACACACGACAACACACACACACACACACACACACACACACACACACACACACACACACACACACACACACACACACACACCGACAACACACACACACACACCGACAACACACACACACACACACACACACACACACACGACAACACACACACACACACACACACACACACACACACACACACACACACCGACAACACACACACACACACACCGACAACACACACACACCACACCGACAACACACACACACACACACACACACACACACACCGACAACACACACACACACACCGACAACACACACACACACACACCGACAACACACACACACACACCGACAACACACACACACACACACACACACCGACAACACACACACACACACACCGACAACACACACACACACACCGACAACACACACACACACACACCGACAACACACACACACACACACACGACAACACACACACACACACACACACACACACACACACACACCGACAACACACACACACACACACCGACAACACACACACACACACACACCGACAACACACACACACACACACCGACAACACACACACACACACACCGACAACACACACACACACACACACACCACGACAACACACACACACACACCGACAACACACACACACACACCGACAACACACACACACACACACACGACAACACACACACACACACCGACAACACACACACACACACACCGACAACACACACACACACACACACACACACACACACACCGACAACACACACACACACACACACCGACAACACACACACACACACACACACCGACACACACACACACACAACACACACACACCGACAACACACACACACACACACCGACCACACACACACACACACACACCGACAACACACACACACACACCGACCACACACACACACACACACACCGACAACACACACACACACACCGACAACACACACACACACACCGACAACACACACACACACACACGACAACACACACACACACACCGACAACACACACACACACACACCGACAACACACACACACACCGACAACACACACACACACACACCGACAACACACACACACACACCGACAACACACACACACACACACGACAACACACACACACACACCGACAACACACACACACACACACACACCGACAACACACACACACACACCGACAACACACACACACACACCGACAACACACACACACACACACACACCGACAACACACACACACACACCGACAACACACACACACACACACCGACAACACACACACACACACACCGACAACACACACACACACCGACAACACACACACACACACACACACACACACACACACCGACAACACAACACACACACACACACACGACAACACACACACACACACACACCGACAACACACACACACACACACACCGACAACACACACACACACACCGACAACACACACACACACAACACACACACACCGACAACACACACACACACAACCGACACACACACACACACACACACCGACAACACACACACACACACACCGACAACACACACACACACACCGACAACACACACACACACACACACACACACACACACACACCGACAACACACACACACACACACCGACCACACACACACACAACACACCGACAACACACACACACACACACACACGACAACACACACACACACACACCGACAACACACACACACACACACACACGACAACACACACACACACACACCGACAACACACACACACACACACCGACAACACACACACACACACACACCGACAACACACCCACAACACACACACACACCGACAACACACACACACACACCGACAACACACACACACACACACACCGACAACACACACACACACACACAACACACACACACACACACACACACCGACAACACACACACACACACACACCGACAACACACACACACCGACAACACACACACACACACACCGACAACACACACACACACACCGACAACACACACACACACACCGACAACACACACACACACACACCGACAACACACACACACACACACACGACACACACACACACACACACCGACAACACACACACACACACACACCGACAACACACACACACACACACACCGACAACACACACACACACACACACCGACAACACACACACACACACCGACAACACACACACACACACCGACAACACACACACACACCGACAACACACACACACACACCGACAACACACACACACACACACCGACAACACACACACACACACACACCGACAACACACACACACACACACCGACAACACACACACACACACACCGACAACACACACACACACACACACCGACAACACACACACACCGACAACACACACACACACACACCGACAACACACACACACACACCGACAACACACACACACACACACACCGACAACACACACACACACACACACACACCACAACACACACACACACACACACACACACACACACCGACAACACACACACACACACACCGACAACACACACACACACACACCGACAACACACACACACACACACCGACAACACACACACACACACACACACCACACCGACAACACACACACACACACCGACAACACACACACACACACACCGACAACACACACACACACACACGACAACACACACACACACACACCGACAACACACACACACACACGACAACACACACACACACACACCGACAACACACACACACACACACCGACAACACACACACACACAACGACAACACACACACACACACACCGACAACACACACACACACACCGACAACACACACACACACACACACACACACGACACCACACACACACACACACACACACCGACAACACACACACACACACACACCGACAACACACACACACACACCGACAACACACACACACACAACACACACACACCGACAACACACACACACACACACCGACCACACACACACACACACACACCGACAACACACACACACACACCGACAACACACACACACACACCGACAACACACACACACACACACACACACACACACCACAACACACACACACACACACCGACCACACACACACACACACACCGACAACACACACACACACACACACGACAACACACACACACACACCGACAACACACACACACACACCGACAACACACACACACACACACCGACAACACACACACCACACACCGACAACACACACACACACACACACCGACAACACACCCACACACACACACACACCGACAACACACACACACCGACAACACACACACACACACACACCGACAACACACACACACACACACCGACAACACACACACACACACACACACACACACACACACACACACACACACACACCGACAACACACACACACCGACACACACACACACACACACGACAACACACACACACACACCGACAACACACACACACACACCGACAACACACACACACACACACCGACAACACACACACACACAACACCGACACACACACACACACACCGACAACACACACACACACACACCGACAACACACACACACACACACCGACAACACACACACACACACACCGACAACACACACACACACACACACCGACAACACACACACACACACCGACAACACACACACACACACCGACAACACACACACACACACACCGACAACACACAACACACACACACCGACAACACACACACACACACACCGACAACACACACACACACACGACAACACACACACACACACACACCGACAACACACACACACCGACAACACACACACACACACCGACAACACACACACACACACACCG
>NW_027675560.1:0-7500 GCF_965601325.2 Salmo salar | reverse complement strand
ACACACACACCGACAACACATAACACACACACACCGACAACACACACACACACACACTGACAACACACACACACACACACCGACAACACACACACACACACCGACAACACACACACACCGACAACACACACACACACACACCGACAACACACACACACACACACCGACAACACACACACACACACCGACAACACACACACACACACACACACCACACACACACACACCGACAACACACACACACACACCGACAACACACACACACACACCGACAACACACACACACACACACACACAACACACACACACACACACCGACAACACACACACACACACCAACAACACCACACACACACACCGACAACACACACACACACACACCGACAACACACACACACACACCGACAACACACACACACACCACACACACACCGACACAACACACACACACACCGACACACCACACACAAACACACCACACACACCACACACCGACACACACACACACACACCGACAACACACACACACACACACGACAACACATAAACACACACACACCGACAACACACACACACACACACACACTGACAACACACACACATACACACCGACCACACACACACACACACACACCGACAACACACACACACACACCGACAACACACACACACACACCGACACACACACACACACACACACACACACACACACACCGACAACACACACACACACCGACAACACACACACACACACACCGACAACACACACACACACACACCGACAACACACACACACACCGACAACACACACACACACACACACACACACACACACCGACAACACAAACACACACACACACACAACGACAACACACACACACACACACACCGACAACACACACACACACACACACCGACAACACACACACACACACCGACAACACACACACACACAACACACGCACACCGACAACACACACACACACACACCGACCACACACACACACAAACACACCGAGAACACACACACACACACCGACAACACACACACACACACCGACAACACACACACACACACACACACACACACACCGACAACACACACACACACACACCGACCACACACACACACAAACACACCGACAACACACACACACACACACACACACCGACAACACACACACACACACCGACAACACACACACACACACACCGACAACACACACACACACACACCGACAAAACACACACGCACACACCGACAACACACACACACACACACACCGACAACACACCCACAACACACACACACACCGACAACACACACACACCGACAACACACACACACACACACACCGACAACACACACACACACACACCCGACAACACACACACACACACACACACACACACCGACAACACACACACACACACACACCGATAACACACACACACCGACAACACACACACACACACACCGACAACACACACACACACACCGACAACACACACACACACACCGACAACACACACACACACACACCGACAACACACACACACACAACACACACACACCACACACACACCGACAACACACACACACACACACACCGACAACACACACACACACACACACACCGACAACACACACACACACACCGACAACACACACACACACACCGACAACACACACACACACACCGACAACACACACACACACGACAACACACACACACACACCGACAACACACACACACACACACCGACAACACATAAACACACACACCGACAACACACACACACACACCGACAACACACACACACCGACACACACACACACACACCGACAACACACACACACACACACCGACCACACACACACACACAACACACCGACAACACACACACACACACACACACACCGACAACACACACACACACACCACAACACACACACACACACACCGACAACACACACACACACACACCGACAAAACACACACGCACACACCGACAACACACACACACACACACACACCGACAACACACCCGACAACACACACACACACCGACAACACACACACACCGACAACACACACACACACACACCGACAACACACACACACACACACCACAACACACACACACACACACACACACACACCGACAACACACGACACACACACACACCGAAACACACACACACCGACAACACACACACACACACACCGACAACACACACACACACACCGACAACACACACACACACACACCGACAACACACACACACACACACCGACAACACACACACACACACACGACAACACACACACACACACCGACAACACACACACACACACACACCGACAACACAAACACACACACACCGACAACACACACACACACACCGACAACACACACACACACACACACGACACACACCACACACACCGACAACACACACACACACCACACACACACACACACACCGACAACACACACACACACACACCGACAACACACACACACACACACCGACAACACACACACACACCGACAACACACACACACACACCGACAACACACACACACACACACCGACAACACAACACACACACGACACACCGACACCACACACACACACACACACCGACAACACACACACACACACACACACACACACACACACACCGACAACACACACACACACACACACACACCGACAACACACACACACACACAACGACACACACACACACACAACACACACGACAACACACGACACACCACAACACACACACACACACACACACACACCGACAACACACACACACACACACCGACAACACACACACACACACCGACAACACACGCACACACACACACACACACACACACCACAACACACACAGACAACACACACACACACACACCGACAACACACACACACCACACACCGACAACACACACACACACACACCGACAACACACACACACACACACACGACACACACACACACACACACACACACCGACAACACACACACACACACACACACAACAGACAACACACACACACACACCGACAACACACACACACACACACACCGACAACACACACACACACACACACCGACAACACACACACACACACCGACAACACACACACACACCGACAACACACACACACACACACCGACAACACATAACACACACACACCGACAACACACACACACACACACGACAACACACACACACACACACCGACACAACACACACACACACACACCGACAACACACACACACACCGACAACACACACACACACACCGACAACACACACACACACACACCGACACCACACACACACACACACACACCGACAACACACACACACACACACACACCGACAACACACACACACACACACACCGACAACACACACACACACGACACACACACACACACACACACACACACCGACAACACACACACACACACCGACAACACACACACACACACACCGACAACACACACACACACACACCGACAACACACACCACACACACACACACACACAACACACACACACACACACGACAACACACACACACACACACACACCGACAACACACACACACACACACACACACACACACACACACACACACCGACAACACACACACACACACCGACAACACACACACACACACCGACAACACACACACACACACACACCGACAACACCACACACACACACACACACCGACACACACACCCACACACACACCGACAACACACACACACACACACCGACAACACACACACACACACCACACCGACACACACACACACACACACACCGACAACACACACACACACACACCGACAACACACACACACACACCGACAACACACACACACACACACACCGACACACACACACACACACACACACCGACACACACAACACACACACACACACCGACAACACACACACACACACACACGACAACACACACACACACACACCGACAACACACACACACACACACACCGACAACACACACACACACCGACAACACACACACACACCGACAACACACACACACACACACCGACAACGACACACACACACACACACCGACAACACACACACACACACACACACACCGACAACACACACACACACACACACACACACACACACCGACAACACACACACACACACACCGACAACACACACACACACACACCGACAACACACACACACACACACCGACAACACACACACACACACACACCGACAACACACACACACACACACCGACAACACACACACACACCGACAACACACACACACACACCGACAACACACACACACACACACGACAACACACACACACACACACACCGACAACACACACACACACACGACACACACACACACACACACACACACACCGACAACACACACACACACCACACACACACACACACACACCGACAACACACACACACACACCACACACCGACACACACACACACACACACACCGACAACACACACACACACACACCGACAACACACACACACACACCGACAACACACACCACACACACACCGACAACACACACACACACACACCGACAACACACACACACACACCGACAACACACACCACACACACACACACACACCGACAACACACACACACACACACACCGACAACACACACACACCGACAACACACACACACACACACACCACAACACACACACACACACCGACAACACACACACACACACCGACACACACACACACACACACACACCGACAACACACACACACACACACCACAACACACACACACACACACCGACAACACACACACACACACACACCGACAACACACACACACACACCACACACACCGACAACACACACACACACCACACACACACACACACACCACACACACACACACCGACAACACACACACACACACACCGACAACACACACACACACACCGACAACACACACACACACACCGACAACACACACACACACACACACCGACAACACACACACACACACACACCGACAACACACACACACACACACCGACAACACACACACACACACACACCGACAACACACACACACACACACCGACAACACACACACACACACCACACACACACACACACACACACCACACACACACACACCGACACACACACACACACACACACACACACCGACACACACACACACACACCGACAACACACACACACACACACACACACACACCACACACACACACCGACCACACACACACACACACACACCGACAACACACACACACACACCGACAACACACACACACACACCACAACACACCACACACACACACACACACACCGACAACACACACACACCACAACACACACACACACACCGACAACACACACACACACACACACACACCCGACAACACACACACACACACACACACCGACAACACACACACACACACCGACAACACACACACACACACCGACAACACACACACACACACCGACACACACACACACACACACGACCGACACACAACACACACACACACACACCGACAACACACACACACACACACCGACAACACACACACACACACCGACAACAAACACACACACCGACAACACACACGACACACACACACCGACAACACACACACAGACACACCGACCACACACACACGACACCGACACACACACCGACACACACACACACACACACCGACAACACACACACACACACACACACACACACCGACAACACACACGACACACCGACAACACACACACACACCGACAACACACACACACACACACCGACAACACACACACACACCGACAACACACACACACACACAACGCACACACACACACACACACCGACAACACAAACACACACACACACACCGACAACACACACACACACACACACACCGACAACACACACACACACACACACCACACACCGACAACACACACACACACCGACACACACACACACACAACACACACACACCGACAACACACACACACACACACCGACAACACACACACACACACACCGACAACACACACACACACACACCGACAACAACACACACACACACACCGACAACACACACACACACACACCGACAACACACACACACACACACGACAACACGACACACACACACACACACACCGACAACACACACACACACACACACCGACAACACACACACACACGACACACACACACACGACACACACCGACAACACAAACACACACACACACACCGACAACACACACACACACACACCGACAACACACACACACACACACCGACAACACACACACACACACGACAACACACACACACACAACACACACACACCGACAACACACACACACACACACCGACCACACACACACCACCGACAACACACACACACACACGACAACACACACACACACACACCGACAACACACACACACACACACAGACACACACCGACAACACACACACACACCGACAACACACACACACACACCGACAACACACACACACACACACCGACAACACACACACAACCGACAACACACACGCACACACACACTCACACACACACACACCGACAACACAAACACACACACACACTCCGACAACACACACACACACACACACACCGACAACACACACACACACACACACACACCGACAACAAACACACACACCGACAACACACACACACACAACACACACACACCGACAACACACACACACACACACCGACCACACACACACACACCACACCCGACAACACACACACTCACAACACACACACACACACCGACAACACACACACACACACACCGACAACACACACACACACACCGACAACACACACACACACACACGACACACACACACACGCACACACCGACAACACACACACACACACACCGACAGACACACACACACACACACCGACAACACACACACACACACCGACAACACACACACACACACACACACACACACACACCGACAACACACACACACACCGACAACACACACAGACACAAACACAGCAACACACACACATACCGACAACACACACACACACACACCGACAACACACACACACACACACACGACAACACACACACACACACACCGACAACACATACACACACACACACCGACAACACACACACACACACACACAACGACAACACACACACACACACACCGACTACACACACACACACACCACACACCACACCACCGACACACACACACACACACTCACACACACACCGACAACACACACACACACACACGCGACAACACACACACACACACACCGACAACACACACACACACACACCGACAACACACACACACACACACCGACCACACACACACACACACCGA